>NC_052174.1:15535910-15608075 GCF_902713615.1 Scyliorhinus canicula
AAACCTCACCCCAAACTTCACCCCAACCCCAAACCTCACCCCAAACTTCACCCAAACTTCACCCCAAACTTCACTCCAAACCGAAACTTCACCCCAAACCTAAACGTCTGGATAGAAATTGTCCCATTGGGCAGACGCAGCATGGGTTCGTTAAAGGCAGGTCGTGCCTAACTAATTTAGTGGAATTTTTTGAGGACATTACCAGTGCAGTAGATAACGGGGAGCCGATGGATGTGGTATATCTGGATTTCCAGAAAGCCTTTGACAAGGTGCCACACAAAAGGTTGCTGCATAAGATAAAGATGCATGGCATTAAGGGTAAAGTAGTAGCATGGATAGAGGATTGGTTAATTAATAGAAAGCAAAGAGTTGGGATAAATGGGTGTTTCTCTGGTTGGCAATCAGTAGCTAGTGGTGTCCCTCAGGGATCCGTGTTGGGCCCACAATTGTTCACAATTTACATAGATGATTTGGAGTTGGGGACCAAGGGCAATGTGTCCAAGTTTGCAGATGACACTAAGATGAGTGGTAAAGCGAAAAGTGCAGAGGATACTGGAAGTCTGCAGAGGGATTTGGATAGGTTAAGTGAATGGGCTCGGGTCTGGCAGATGGAATACAATGTTGACAAATGTGAGGTTATCCATTTTGGTAGGAATAACAGCAAACGGGATTATTATTTAAACGATAAAATATTAAAGCATGCCGCTGTTCAGAGAGACTTGGGTGTGCTAGTGCATGAGTCACAGAAGGTTGGTTTACAAGTGCAACAGGTGATTAAGAAGGCAAATGGAATTTTGTCCTTCATTGCTAGAGGGATGGAGTTTAAGACTAGGGAGGTTATGTTGCAATTGTATAAGGTGTTAGTGCGGCCACACCTGGAGTATTGTGTTCAGTTTTGGTCTCCTTACTTGAGAAAGGACGTACTGGCACTGGAGGGTGTGCAGAGGAGATTCACTAGGTTAATCCCAGAGCTGAAGGGGTTGGATTACGAGGAGAGGTTGAGTAGACTGGGACTGTACTCGTTGGAATTTAGAAGGATGAGGGGGGATCTTATAGAAACATTTAAAATTATGAAGGGAATAGATAGGATAGATGCGGGCAGGTTGTTTCCACTGGCGGGTGACAGCAGAACTAGGGGACATAGCCTCAAAATAAGGGGAAGTAGATTTAGGACTGAGTTTAGGAGGAACTTCTTCACCCAAAGGGTTGTGAATCTATGGAATTCCTTGCCCAGTGAAGCAGTTGAGGCTCCTTCATTAAATGTTTTTAAGGTAAAGATAGATAGTTTTTTGAAGAATAAAGGGATTAAGGGTTATGGTGTTCGGGCCGGAAAGTGGAGCTGAGTCCACAAAAGATCAGCCATGATCTAATTGAATGGCAGAGCAGGCTCGAGGGGCCAGATGGCCTACTCCTGCTCCTAGTTCTTATGTTCTTATGTCCCCCCAACCTTCACCCCAAACCTCACCCCAACCCCAAACTTCACCCCAAACTTCACCCCAAACTTCACCCCAAACCCAAACCTCACCCCAAACTTCACCCCAAACTTTACCCCAACCCCAAACTTCAACCCAAACTTCACCCCAAACCCAACCTTCACCCCAAACTTCACCCCAACCTTCACCCCAAACTTCACCCCAACCCCAAACTTCACCCCAACCCCAAACCTCACCCCAAACTTCACCCCAACCCCAAACCTCACCCCAAACTTCACCCAAACTTCAGCCCAAACCGAAACTTCACCCCAAACCTAAACGTCCCCCCCAAACTTTACCCCAAATGTCACCCCAACCCCAAACTTCATCCCAACCCCAAACTTCACCCTATTCCAAACTTCACCCCAAACCTCACCCCAAACTGCACCCCAACCCCAGACTTCACCCCAACCCCAGACTTCACCCCAACCCCAGACTTCACCCCAACCCCAAACTTCAGCCCAACCCCAAACCTCACCCCAAACATCACCCCAACCCCAAACCTCACCCCAAACATCACCCCAAACCTCACCCCAAACATCACCCCAAACCTCACCCCAAACATCACCCCAAACCTCACCCCAAACATCACCCCAAACCTCACCCCAACCCCAAACCTCACCCCAACCCCAAACCTCACCCCAAACCTCACCCCAAACCTCACCCCAAACATCACCCCAAACCTCACCCCAACCCCAAACCTCACCCCAAACATCACCCCAACCCCCAAACCTCACCCCAACCCCAAACCTCACCCCAAACCTCACCCCAAACCTCACCCCAAACCTCACCCCAAACATCACCCCAACCCCAAACCTCACCCCAACCCCAAACCTCACCCCAAACCTCACCCCAACCCCAAACCTCACCCCAAACCTCACCCCAAACCTCACCCCAAACATCACCCCAACCCCCAAACCTCACCCCAACCCCAAACCTCACCCCAAACCTCACCCCAACCCCAAACCTCACCCCAAACCTCACCCCAAACCTCACCCCAAACATCACCCCAAACCTCACCCCAACCCCAAACCTCACCCCAAACCTCACCCCAAACCTCACCCCAACCCCAAACCTCACCCCAAACCTCACCCCAAACATCACCCCAACCCCAAACCTCACCCCAACCCCAAACCTCACCCCAACCCCAAACCTCACCCCAAACCTCACCCCAACCCCAAACTTCACCCCAACCCCAAACTTCACCCCAAACCTCACCCCAAACATCACCCCAAACATCACCCCAACCCCAAACCTCACCCCAAACATCACCCCAACCCCAAACCTCACCCCAAACCTCACCCCAAACCTCACCCCAAACCTCACCCCAAACCTCACCCCAAACATCACCCCAACCCCAAACCTCACCCCAAACATCACCCCAACCCCAAACCTCACCCCAAACCTCACCCCAAACATCACCCCAACCCCAAACATCACCCCAACCCCAAACATCACCCCAACCCCAAACTGCACCCCAACCCCAAACTGCACCCCAACCCCAAACTTCACCCCAACCCCAAACTTCAGCACAACCCCAAACCTCACCCCAAACATCACCCCAAACCTTACCTCAACCCCAAACATCACCCCAACCCCAAACTTCACCCCAAACTTCACCCAAACTTCAGCCCAAACCGAAACTTCACCCCAAACCTAAACGTCCCCCCCAAACTTTACCCCAAATGTCACCCCAACCCCAAACTTCAGCCCAACCCCAAACCTCACCCCAAACTGCACCCCAACCCCAGACTTCACCCCAACCCCAAACTTCAGCCCAACCCCAAACCTCACCCCAAACCTCACCCCAACCCCAAACTTCACCCCAACCTTCACCCCAAACCTCACCCCAACCCCAAACCTCACCCCAACCATAAAATTCAGCCCAACCCCAAACCTCACCCCAAACCTCACCCCAAACATCACCCCAACCCCAAACTTCACCCCAACCCCAAACCTCACCCCAAACTGCACCCCAACCCCAAACTTCACCCCAACCCCAAACTTCAGCCCAACCCCAAACCTCACCCCAAACTTCACCCCAACCCCAAACTTCAGCCCAACCCCAAACCTCACCCCAAACTTCACCCCAAACCTTACCTCAACCCCAAGCTATGTCGTGTTAAGCACACTGAGATAACACGGGCTGCAACTGGATGCAGCTATAACTGAAATATACTCCAGAGCTTGAAGTGAGTTCAATCTGATTTATTGAACCTGTCACACAGTTAGCTCAGTTCTCTATGAGTTCGACTCTCTGCTAACCTTAGTGTGGTTACTCTGTCTGACTAAACCAGACCAGCTCTTAGCCACGTGCTGGAGGGGTTATGTGATATATACACCCGACTCACTCTGTAAATGTCCCCAGTGGAAAGAGGTGGAGTGTGAGTGCCTCGTGCCTTTTATAGTGGGAAGCCACCCCCAAGTGTTCTGCCTGCTGATTGGTTGTGTCCTGTTCTCTGTGTTCATTAGCTGCCTGTCTGTATCTCATTATGTGCATGTCTGCAAACCATGACATCTCCCCCTCATGAAATGTTTATCTGTGGCATATGTGAAAGTATTTACATGTGTAGGCTGAAAAAGTAACTTATTAACAGACAACAGCAGATGGGAACATATGTACATGTGAAAACAGCTGTCTAATGCGAGGGCGGCACGGTAGCACAGTGGTTAGCACTGTGGCTTCACAGCGCCAGGGTCCCAGGTTCGATTCCCCGCTGGGCCACTGTTTGTGCGGAGTCTGCACATCCTCCCCGTGTCTGCGTGGGTTTCCTCCGGGTGCTCCGGTTTCCTCCCACAGTCCAAAGACGTACAGGTTAGGTGGATTGGCCGTGATAAATTGCCCCTTCGTGTCCAAAAAGGTTAGATGGTGTTATTGAGTTACGGGGATAGGGTGGAGGTGAGGGCTTAAGTGGGTCGGTGGAGACTCGATGGGCCGAATGGCCTCCTTCTGCACTGTATATCTGTTAACACAGAACAGAGCAAACAAAACAAATGCTCATAAATCCAGTCTCTGGGGCTTGCGTCTGATCCTTGTCGACCGCCGGACAGGTGATGGTGGTGACGACGGTGCTTTGGTAAGCGGGATTGAAGCCGGACTGGTGGCCTCGTGGTTCGAGGTATCAGGAGGTGCCACAATAACAGATGGAAACAACGAAGAATGTGGTTGTGAGCGGGCAACTGTGCGCAGTGTCCGTCTGTTTCACCGCACAACAGAGCCATCAGCCAATCACACAACATACGATCGAGGAGCAGCCTGTCGGACAACAACAGCTGGAGCTGACCAGCCTCCATCAGGTGGCTTGATCCGGACTGTATCCACCGGGGATAGCACAGGCAAATCTGCAGCATGAGCATCATAGCCCTGCTTCTGCCGGTGCCGGAGTTTCTGCACCTTCTGCAGAACCAGGAGGTGATCCAGGTCAGGCAGGTGAATGGCTGGAAGAGTCGTCCGCAGGTCCCTGATCATCAGGAGTTGAGTTGGTGACATGCCGGTAGACAGAGGGGTTGCCCTGTACGCAAGCAGCGCAAGGTTGATGTCAGAAGCACAATCTGCGGCCTTGCAGACGAGCTGCTTCACTATGTGCAACCTTTTCTCAACCTTCCCGTTGGACTGTGGGTAATGTGGGCTGGAAGTGACGTGATGAAACTGATATAACTGGGCAAATCCTGACCACTCTTGGCTGCTGAAGCAAGGACCGTTGTCACTCATGACAGTGAGTGGGATAGCATGCCTGGGGAACATCTCCTTACAGGCCTTGGTGACGGTCTTGGATGTGAGGTCTGAGAGCTTCACTACTTCTGGGTAGTTGGAAAAATAATCAGTGATTAGCACATAATCAGGACCATTGGCATGAAAGAGGTCAATGTCCACCTTGGACCACGAGGAGGGCACGATTTCATGCTGGCTGGAAGCGTCTCCATGCTCTGTGCTGGCTGAAGCGTCTCCTTGCCCTGTGCTGGCTGAAGCGTCTCCTTGCTCTGTGCTGGCTGAAGCGTCTCCTTGCCCTGTGCTGGCTGAAGTGTCTCCTTGCCCTGTGCTGGCTGAAGTGTCTCCTTGCCCTGTGCTGGCTGAAGTGTCTCCTTGCTCTGTGCTGGCTGGAAGCGTCTCCTTGCCCTGTGCTGGCTGAAGCGTCTCCTTGCCCTGTGCTGTCTCCTTGCCCTGTGCTGGCTGAAGCGTCTCCTTGCTCTGTGCTGGCTGAAGCGTCTCCTTGCCCTGTGCTGGCTGAAGCGTCTCCTTGCCCTGTGCTGGCTGAAGCGTCTCCTTGCTCTGTGCTGGCTGGAAGCGTCTCCTTGCTCAGTGCTGGCTGAAGCGTCTCCTTGCTCTGTGCTGGCTGAAGCGTCTCCTTGCTCTGTGCTGGCTGAAGCGTCTCCTTGCTCTGTGCTGGCTGAAGCGTCTCCTTGCCCTGTGCTGGCTGAAGCGTCTCCTTGCTCTGTGCTGGCTGGAAGCGTCTCCTTGCTCAGTGCTGGCTGAAGCGTCTCCTTGCTCTGTGCTGGCTGAAGCGTCTCCTTGCCCTGTGCTGGCTGAAGCGTCTCCTTGCCCTGTGCTGTCTCCTTGCCCTGTGCTGGCTGAAGCGTCTCCTTGCCCTGTGCTGGCTGAAGCGTCTCCTTGCCCTGTGCTGGCTGAAGCGTCTCCTTGCCCTGTGCTGGCTGAAGCGTCTCCTTGCCCTGTGCTGGCTGAAGCGTCTCCTTGCCCTGTGCTGGCTGAAGCGTCTCCTTGCTCTGTGCTGGCTGAAGCGTCTCCTTGCCCTGTGCTGGCTGAAGCGTCTCCTTGCCCTGTGCTGGCTGAAGCCTCTCCTTGCCCTGTGCTGGCTGAAGCGTCCCCTTGCCCTGTGCTGGCTGAAGCGTCTCCTTGCCCTGTGCTGGCTGAAGCGTCTCCTTGCCCTGTGCTGGCTGAAGCGTCTCCTTGCCCTGTGCTGGCTGAAGCGTCTCCTTGCCCTGTGCTGGCTGAAGCGTCTCCTTGCCCTGTGCTGGCTGAAGCGTCTCCTTGCCCTGTGCTGGCTGAAGCGTCTCCTTGCCCTGTGCTGGCTGAAGCGTCTCCTTGCCCTGTGCTGGCTGAAGCGTCTCCTTGCCCTGTGCTGGCTGAAGTGTCTCCTTGCCCTGTGCTGGCTGAAGAGTCTCCTTGCCCTGTGCTGGCTGAAGTGTCTCCTTGCCCTGTGCTGGCTGAAGAGTCTCCTTGCTCTGTGCTGGCTGAAGCGTCTCCTTGCCCTGTGCTGGCTGGAAGCGTCTCCTTGCCCTGTGCTGGCTGGAAGCGTCTCCTTGCCCTGTGCTGGCTGGAAGCGTCTCCTTGCTCTGTGCTGGCTGAAGCGTCTCCTTGCCCTGTGCTGGCTGAAGCGTCTCCTTGCCCTGTGCTGGTTGAAGCGTCTCCTTGCCCTGTGCTGGCTGAAGCGTCTCCTTGCCCTGTGCTGGCTGAAGCATCTCCTTGCCCTGTGCTGGCTGGAAGTGTCTCCTTGCCCTGTGCTGGCTGAAGCATCTCCTTGCCCTGTGCTGGCTGGAAGTGTCTCCTTGCTCAGTGCTGGCTGGAAGCGTTGACAGGTCGGACAGTTGAGGACCATATTTGAGATGTCCTGGCTAATCCCAGGCCAGTAGACAGCCTGCCTGGCTCTGCGTCGGCCCACGTGTCCCTCATGGATTTGCCGGAGCACCAAGCTCTGGAGACTGAGTGGAATGACAATGCGGTCCAGCTTGAGGAGGATGCCATCAACCACCGTCAGGTTGTCCTGCACACTGAAGAATTGAGGGCACTGCCCTCTTTGCCAGCCATTGGCGAGGTGGGGCATGACAGGCTGCAGAAGAGGGTCTTTGGCCGTCTTCTCGCGAATGCGAATCACCTTTTCATCCGACAGCGGGAGGTTGTTGGCCCACAGCTGCACCTGTGGTTCGATCTGTTGGACGAGTGCCGGCGGGTCAGCAGGCAAGGTTATGGAGAGGGACAAGGCATCCGCAAAAATGAGCTCCTCGCCAGGCGTGTACACGAGTTCAAAGGCACCTCCGGAGTCTGAGGAGGATGTGCTGCAGCCGGGACGTCATGTCGTTCAGGTCCTTGTGGTAATGTGGACCAGAGGCCTGTGATCCATCTCGACAGTGAACATCGGCAGGCTGTAGACATAATCGTGGAACTTGAGAATTCCAGTAAGCAGGCCCAGGCATTCCTTTTCAATTTGGGCGTACCACTGCTCGGTGGGTATCATCGCCTGTGATGTGTAGGCATCGGTGCCCAGGATGAGGTGTCATTGTGCTGGAACAACACCGTGCCGATGCCGTCCTGGCTCCCATCTGTCGAGATTTTAGTTTCCCTGTCAGGGTCAGAAAATGCCAATACAGGTGCAGTGGTGAGCTTGGCTTTCAGCTCCAACCACTCTGCCTGCTGAGCTGCCTGCCACTCAAAGGCACGAGACTTTTTCACCAGGTGTCTGAGGGCCGTGGGGTGTGAGGCCAGGTCTGGGATAAACTTGCCCAAAACGTTTGCCATGCCTAGGAAGCACAGCCCCGCTTTCTTGTCTTCAGCGGTCGTCATGGCTTCGATGGCCTTGGCGCACGCTGTGGTGGGAAAAAGGAAAACTCAGAAACCATCAGTCATGGATATGAGCAAGCCTTTTATTTCTTACTCTGCAGAGGACGCGTTCCTCTAACCACAGGAGAGAGAGGAAGGCGCCCCGAGCGCAGCACCCTTCAGTCTTTATACATTCAAAAGATAAGCCGGTTAAGCACAGGCATTCATGTAGACAATGGCTGGCTTTGCTTCTTTACTAGTATTTCTCCATTCCATATAAGGAGTTGTTTTTCTCCTGGCTTTACTATCTCGTCCTTCATACAGCTGGCATATCAGTTTTGCAGTTCCTCTCTCTAACCTTGCACACACACACACACAAACAAATGCCTGCAGCTTTAGTTAATCACATTATTAAGCAGTTGTTCAATATTAAGTATTAAAATTGTCCATTACAACACCCTGCTGAGATATCTGGTCACCTAAGAACTTAAGTGTTGACATGCCAAAGCAACACTTGGCCCTGTCCAGCTTGAGGCCATTGGCATGGACATGGCAGAATACCTGCTGGACACGAGAGATGAGCTCTTTGAGGGTCGTGGACCAAATGATAAGGTTGTCCACATACATACGAACCCCTCCATCATCTGCTCCACGATTCTATGGAAGATCTCCGAGGCTGAGACAGTGGCGAACAGCTATAGCAGGACCTGCCAAACGGCGTGTTGAAGGTGCAGAGCCTTCTGCTGGACTCAACCAGCTGGATTTGCCAGAATCCCGGTGAGGAATCTAGCTTTGTGAAAAATGGGCGTGCGCCATCTCACTTGTGAGTTCCTCCCGCTTCGGGATGGGGTAGTGTTCCCACATTATATTCTGGTTGAGATCATTGGGATCAATGCAGATGCGCAGATCCCCCGAAGGCTTTTTCACAGATCCCATCGAGCTGACCCAGTCCGTCGGTTCTGTAACTTCAGAGATGATGCCCTGGTCCTGAAGATCCTTTAGCTGCGCCTTCAGGCGCTCCTTCAGCGGAGCTGGGACCCGGCGCGGTGCGTGGACCACAGGCACGGCATCAGGCCGCAGCAGGATCCTGTACCGATAAAGCAGAGTGGCCATCCCGTCAAACACATCCGGATACTGAGCGAGGATGTTGTCAATGCCGGCCTGAAGGTCAACGTTGGGGGAGGTCATTGTGTAGACCCACTGCACACGGTTTAGCTGCTTGCAGGCCTGCGTGCACGCGGTTTAGCTGCTTGCAGGCCTGCGTGCACACGGTTTAGCTGCTTGCAGGCCTGCGTGCACACGGTTTAGCTGCTTGCAGGCCTGCGTGCACACGGTTTAGCTGCTTGCTGGCCTGCGTGCACACGGTTTAGCTGCTTGCAGGCCTGCGTGCACACGGTTTAGCTGCTTGCAGGCCTGCGTGCACACGGTTTAGCTGCTTGCAGGCCTGCGTGCACACGGTTTAGCTGCTTGCAGGCCTGCGTGCACACGGTTTAGCTGCTTGCAGGCCTGCGTGCACACGGTTTAGCTGTTTGCAGGCCTGCGTGCACACGGTTTAGCTGTTTGCATAAACTAAAATCACATGGGATTCGGGGTGGGCTGGCTAGATGGGATTCGGGGTGGGCTGGCTGGATGGATACAGAACTGACTCGGTTATAGAAGGCAGAGAGTAGCGGTGAAGGGTGTTTTTCAGAATGGAGATCTGTAGCTAGTGGTGTTCCGCAGGGATCAGTGCTGGGACCTCTGTTGTTTGTAGTATGTATAAATGATCTGGAGGGACATGTGGCTGTTCTCTGACCCTGTGCCCCCTTCCTTTCCTTGTCCCTATTTTATTATTTTGTGTAAACGGGGAAGATGATGGAACCCCTTTCCCGTGTGGGTCAAATAAACCAACCCCTTGTTTTACTTCATCCGGAGTTTGCTGTTTGAGTTTTGCATCGATGGAAAGTTCCACATTAACGCTGAGGAAAGTATTTATAAAGAGGGAACTCAGCAATGCAACACACCTTCTGTTCATAGACAGGCGTGAGGAGAAATTAGAGATGTTTAAATTCATTCATATTCTCTCTGTAGCGGCATGTATGCATTTGTGTGTACATGCAAGCCCTCATCCACAAGCGTGTGCACGTGTATGCACCCTTGTGCACGTGTCATCATGCACACGCATGTGTACATGCACGCCCTCATCCACAAGCGTGTGCCCTTGTACGCACATGTATGCACCCTTATGCACGTGTGTCCTCATGCACATGCATGTGTACGTGCACGCCCTCATGCACATGTGTGTATTCCCTCATGAACATGTGTGTACGTGCATGCCCTCATCCACAAGCATGTGCCCTCATGCACGCGTGCGTGCCCTCATGAACACGAATGTGTATATGCGTGTATGTGCATGCCCCTATGCACACATGTCGATGTGCCCTCATGCACACGTGTTCCCTCATGCACACGTGTGTGTGCACTCATGAACACGAATGTGTGTATGCATGCATGTGCATGCCCCTATGCACACATGTCGATGTGCCCTCATGCACACGTGTTCCCTCATGCACACGTGTGTGTGCACTCATGAACACGAATGTGTGTATGCATGTATGTGCATGCCCCTATGCACACATGTCGATGTGCCCTCATGCATACGTGTTCCCTCATGCACACGTGTTCCCTCATGCATACGTGCGTGTGTCTGTGCTGCACTCACGTGGAGATGGAAGTTTGTAAAGTATTAATCCGCTGACGCACACAGCTGTGAAAGCTGTACGAGGCACAAGGGAGTCACGGATTCTGTGCAACAGGCTGGAAAACGGGGTTATGGACATTCGATGGGCCGAATGGCCCACTCCTATTTGTTTGGACCCTGGAAGATGAAGCAGCTTCGACTTTCCCACTTCTCACCCAGTCGCTCACGAAATAAGCCAAGGCGCCGCTCGAAATAATTTGCGATCCTTTTATTAAAGATATATCGTTCTAAAGGCACTGCTGGTTAATGAGTTTGCTTGTTTACAATGAGTTTGTGTACACGTATGGCGAGCAGACAGCTGATAGAGGCATCGAGTTAAATACAACCCTTTCCAACTCCATTTGCAAATCAGTTTACTCCCACAGTTCAGCGGCTCACAAGCAACATTGAACAAGTCAGAGTCCGAAACTCGCACCCACGCCCACCAATGAGTTGGAGGTAAAATGGGGCCTATTGCAGGATATATAGTCAAGGTCCATTTTGCATCAAACAGTCTACAGAGTCTAATTAAAATAGAGCAAAAAGCAAATTACTGCGGATGCTGGAATCGGAAACAAATGGAAATGCTGGGCAATCTCAGCGGGTCTGGCATTGATTCAGATGTTGCCGACAAAAAAGACAGAGAATAAATTGAACATCCCCGATGAGGCACGTCACAGCCTTTCAGACTTAACTCTAAGGGAACAACTTCAGACTCTGAACTCTCTCCTCTACCTCCACCCCACTTCTATTTCTCTCAATTTATTTTCATTTCTTCCGTCGATTCATTTTTCCGTCCCCCTTTTCACCCCGCTTTGCCTCCTGGGATTCCCCCCCCCCCCCCCCACCCCCCCCCACGACAGTATAAATCCCGTCCGTTTCCAGTTCCCTCCAGAGAGTCGCCCAGACTCGAAACGCTCGCTCCCTTCTCTCTCTCTCTCCACAGAGGCTGTCGGACCTGCTGAGATTTTCCAGCATCTCCTGTCCCAATAAAAAACAGATGCTCCACAAAAAAAAACTTGACCTGTGGCCAGAACAATAGTGACATCTTTGGGTAAAAGCCGGATTATTTCCCCAAGTGAAGCACAGCCAGTGAGCGTTCAGAGCCAGTAAGGACCGGAAATAATCGATCCCAAGACAGTTGAAGGGGCAATAGACACAGAAATCCCCAATCAGGCCTCCATTCTGGAGAGGAAGGGTCCCAAGCAGTTAAAGCCATCAGACATAGGAGCAGAATTAGGCCACTCGGCCCATCGAGTCTGCTCCGCCATTCAATCATGGTTGATATTTTCCCATCCCCATTCTCCTGCCTTCTCCCCATAACCCCTGATCCCCTTATTAATCAGGAACCTATCTATCTCTGTCTTAAAGACACAGTGATTTGGCCTCCACAGCCTTCTGCGGCAAAGAGTTCCACAGATTCACCACCCTCTGGCTGAAGAAATTCCTCCTCATCTCTGTTTTAAAGGATCGTCCCTTTAGTCTGAGATTGTGTCCTCTGCTTCTAGCGTTTCCTACAAGTGGAAACATCCTCTCCACGCCCACCCAGATGGGTGGGAGCTGCAGTTCAGCAAATAAATGTAAAATATGGCAGTGACAGGGTAGGCTAAATGTGACAGGGCGCAGCGTGGTCGGAATGTGAGTGGTGGGTGAGATTATTGCCAAACAACCAGACAGCAGGACTTCATAATTATTTTTTAAATATAAATTTAGAGTACCCAATTCATTTTTCCAATTAAGGGGCAATTTAGCCTGGCCAATCCCACCTATCCTGCACATCTTTGGGTTGTGGGGGTGAAACCCACGCAGACACGGGGAGAATGTGCAAACTCCACGCGGACAGTGACCCAGAGCCGGGATCGAACCCGGGTCCTCACGCCGTGAGGCAGCAGTGCTAACCACTGCACGACCCAGGGCTTTATAATAATGATAACATTAGACGCGGGCTGCGGTGGGGAATTTGTACCAGGTGTTAGTTCGGCCGCACAGTCGCAGTACCGAACACTGCGCCCACACAAACGGGCCAATTTGACAGACTCGTCGCTGTTGCAGTTCTGGTTTTGGGGTCCATTCTCCCCGGGACTGGATCCAAAAACACATTTCATTCAACAACCAGTTTACATCCAAACCAGACATGGAGAGAAAGGAACAGATTGGCCACGAAGGAGGCCAGTTAAATCAGCAATCGACACAGAAAATAGAAATGTTTGTGGGAAAGGTATTGGGAAACGTTATCCCGTTTTGCCCCAGGTGCAGTCAGCCGTTAAGCATTTTGGAATGACGTTTGAAGCAGGTTCTAATCTATCCCAAAGCGGAAAGCGAAGATTGTAACTTGTCGTCGTGGGTAACTCTTCACTTCTCCCCCCCCCCTTTCATATTGCCACGCTGTTTTCGATGAGGTTTGGAAGCAGATACTCGTACTTCAGATCCAGGCCCTCATTCCTCTTCTCAATCTCCAGCGTAACTTGCTGGAGGTTTTTCTGGAATGCTTCGATACACTCCTTTGGGGCTGCTTCAGTGAAACGCTCCTCAACGTATTTTCCAAGTATGGCCTGGGGAAGAAATAAAGATTTTCCGCTTGTAATTACAGAGAAAATCAGCAAGGCCCAAACTAGGCCCTGATGGCTTGTACACACCAGTGAAGTTTTGCACACGAGCAGTGGGAGTAAGGCCGCAGGCAGAGTTAGCTTCAAGCTTTAAACTTGGGACTTTGAAGCAGGGCGGGGACCGGGCGCAGGGCAAATTACAGGAACTGACAGGGCGGCGCTCCCTCAGTACTGACCCTCTGACAGTGCGGCACTCCCTCAGTACTGACCCTCTGACAGTGCGGCACTCCCTCAGTACTGACCCTCTGACAGTGCGGCACTCCCTCAGTACTGACCCTCTGACAGTGCGGCACTCCCTCAGTACTGACCCTCTGACAGTGCGGCACTCCCTCAGTACTGACCCTCTGACAGTGCGGCGCTCCCTCAGTACTGACCCTCGGACAGTGCAGCACTCCCTCAGTACTGACCCTCTGACAGTGCGGCACTCCCTCAGTACTGACACTCTGACAGTACGGCACTCCCTCAGTACTGACCCTCTGACAGTGCGGCACTCCCTCAGTACTGACCCTCTGACAGTGAGGCACTCCCTCAGTACTGACCCTCTGACAGTGCGGCACGCCCTCAGTACTGACCCTCTGACAGTGCGGCACTCCCTCAGTACTGACCCTCTGACAGTGCAGCACTCCCTCAGTACTGACCCTCTGACAGTGCGGCACTCCCTCAGTACTGACCCTCTGACAGTGCGGCACTCCCTCAGTACTGACCCTCTGACAGTGCGGCACTCCCTCAGTACTGACCCTCTGACAGTGCGGCGCTCCCTCAGTACTGACCCTCTGACAGTGCGGCACTCCCTCAGTACTGACTCTCTGACAGTGCGGCACTCCCTCAGTACTGACCCTCTGACAGTGCAGCACTCCCTCAGTACTGACCCTCTGACAGTGCGGCACTCCCTCAGTACTGACCCTCTGACAGTGCGGCACTCCCTCAGTACTGACCCTCTGACAGTGCGGCACTCCCTCAGTACTGACCCTTTGACAGTGCGGCACTCCCTCAGTACTGACCCTCTGACAGTGCCGCACTCCCTCAGTACTGACCCTCTGACAGTGCGGCACTCCCTCAGTACTGACCCTCTGACAGTGCGGCACTCCCTCAGTACTGACCCTCTGACAGTGCGGCACTCCCTCAGTACTGACCCTCTGACAGTGCGGCACTCCCTCAGTACTGACCCTCTGACAGTGCGACACTCCCTCAGTACTGACCCTCTGACAGTGCGGCTCCCTCAGTACTGACCCTCTGACAGTGCAGCACTCCCTCAGTACTGACCCTCTGACAGTGCAGCACTCCCTCAGTACTGACCCTCTGACAGTGCAGCACTCCCTCAGTACTGACCCTCTGACAGTGCGGCACTCCCTCAGTACTGACCCTCTGACAGTGCGGCGCTCCCTCAGTACTGACCCTCTGACAGTGCGGCACTCCCTCAGTACTGACCCTCTGACAGTGCGGCACTCCCTCAGTACTGACTCTCTGACAGTGCAGCACTCCCTCAGTACTGACCCTCTGACAGTGCGGCACTCCCTCAGTACTGACCCTCTGACAGTGCGGCACTCCCTCAGTACTGACCCTCTGACAGTGCGACACTCCCTCAGTACTGACCCTCTGACAGTGCAGCGCCCCCTCTGTACTGACCCTCTGACAGTGCGGCACTCCCTCAGTACTGACCCTCTGACAGTGCGGCACTCCCTCAGTACTGACCCTCTGACGGTGCGGCACTCCCTCAGTACTGACCCTCTGACAGTGCGGCACTCCCTCAGTACTGACCCTCTGACAGTGCGGCACTCCCTCAGTACTGACCCTCTGACAGTGCGGCACTCCCTCAGTACTGACCCTCTGACAGTGCGGCACTCCCTCAGTACTGACCCTCTGACAGTGCGGCACTCCCTCAGTACTGACCCTCTGACAGTGCGGCACTCCCTCAGTACTGACCCTCTGACAGTGCGGCACTCCCTCAGTACTGACCCTCTGACAGTGCGGCACTCCCTCAGTACTGACCCTCTGACAGTGCGGCACTCCCTCAGTACTGACCCTCTGACAGTGCGGCACTCCCTCAGTACTGACCCTCTGACAGTGCGGCACTCCCTCAGTACTGACCCTCTGACAGTGCGGGGCTCCCTCAGTACTGACCCTCTGACAGTGCGGCACTCCCTCAGTACTGACCCTCTGACAGTGCGGGGCTCCCTCAGTACTGACCCTCTGACAGTGCGGCACTCCCTCAGTACTGACCCTCTGACAGTGCGGCACTCCCTCAGTACTGACCCTCTGACAGTGCGGCACTCCCTCAGTACTGACCCTCTGACAGTGCAGCACCCCCTCAGTACTGACCCTCCCACAGTGCGGCACTCCCTCAGTACTGACCCTCTGACAGTGCGGCACTCCCTCAGTACTGACTCTCTGACAGTGCGGCATTCCCTCAGTACTGACCCTCTGACTGTGCGGCACTCCCTCAGTACTGACCCTCCCTCCAATAGCGACTCTGGAGGGTGCAGTACGACAAGCTGAAGCAGGGCTGACTGTGCCCCTCCTGTTTACAGACCCTCGGTTAACAATTCAATTGATTTTCAACTCAAAGATGTCAGAGGCAGGCAGATATTATAATTATAATTCTCACTGTCTGAATCAGGAGGTGTAACCGTTACTTACGACATGGCAACGGTTATCGCTGATACTTACTGAATCAGGCGATGTCTTACTCAGTAGGTAGATGGTTGCAACAACAATGGCTGTTGTACTTTTCCCCGGGAGAGTGCAGATTATATCAGACTTTGTCACCTTACCCTTTTCCGTGGGTGCTGGTCTCTGCATCGTTGCCGGGTTGTTTGGCATCCAGGAGCCCCAATCATACTGGCAGCGTAATCAACACAAGGAGCAATGATTATTCATATTCAAATCTTCACAAGGTCAATGGATCTGACAGAACGGCCAATACTGTAATGGCCGGAATACAGAGAGAGACAGCACCCTCTACACCCCAACTCTCCCTCTACACCCCAACTCTCCCTCTACACCCCCCAACTCTCCCTCTACACCCCCCAACTCTCCCTCTACACCCCCCAACTCTCCCTCTACACCCCCCAACTCTCCCTCTACACCCCCCAACTCTCCCTCTACACATCAGCTCTCCCTCTACACCCCAACTCTCCCTCTATACTCTCAAATCTCCCTCTACACCCCCCAATTCTCCCTCTACACCCCACTCTCCCTCTACACCCCCCAAATCTCCCTCTACACCCCCCAATTCTCCCTCTACACCCAACTCTCCCTCTACACCCCAACTCTCCCTCTACACCCCAACTCTCCCTCTACACCCCCCAACTCTCCCTCTACACCCCCCAACTCTCCCTCTACACCCCAACTCTCCCTCTACACCCCCCAACTCTCCCTCTACACCCCCCAACTCTCCCTCTACACCCCAACTCTCCCTCTACACCCCAACTCTCCCTCTACACCCCAACTCTCCCTCTACACCCCAACTCTCCCTCTACACCCCAACTCTCCCTCTACACCCCAACTCTCCCTCTACACCCCCCAACTCTCCCTCTACACCCCAACTCTCCCTCTACACCCCAACTCTCCCTCTACACCCCCCAAATCTCCCTCTGCACCCCCCAAATCTCCCTCTACACCCCCCAAATCTCCCTCTCCACCCCCAAATCTCCCTCTACACCCCCCATCTCCCTCTACACCCCCCATCTCCCTCTCCACCCCCCAAATCTCCCTCTCCACCCCCCAAATCTCCCCTCCACCCCCCAAATCTCCCTCTCCACCCCAACTCTCCCTCTACACCCCTCAAATCTCCCTCTACACCCCTCAAATCTCCCACTCCACCCCCCATCTCCCTCTACACCCCCCCCATCTCCCTCTACACCCCCCATCTCCCTCTACACCCCCCAAATCTCCCTCTACACCCCCCAAATCTCCCTCTACACCCCCAAATCTCCCTCTACACCCCCCAAATCTCCCTCTACACCCCCCATCTCCCTCTACACCCCCCATCTCCCTCTACACCCCCCAAATCTCCCTCTACACCCCCCAAATCTCCCTCTACACCCCCCAAATCTCCCTCTACACCCCCCAAATCTCCCTCTACACCCCCCATCTCCCTCTACACCCCCAAATCTCCCTCTACACCCCCCAAATCTCCCTCTACACCCCTCAAATCGCCTTCCTCCTCAAATCTCCCTCTACTCCCCCAAATCTCCCTCTACACCCCCCAAATCTCCCTCTACACCCCCAAAACACGAGGAGCAATGATTATTCATATTCAAACCTTCACCAGGTCAATGGATCTGACAGAACCGCACACGCACGCACACTTCAATCGTGGAATTCCAAACTCCATCGGATCTTTATCTGGAGAGGGGCTTGGCAGGGACTCGTGGAGGAGGGAGGGCTGTGGGAGCAGAGGGACAGCACAGAGGCAATGGGCCAAATTGCCTCTTTCTGTGCAGTAAACATTCCACGAATCTTTGGTCTCTTTGCAGAAAGTCATCATTGAGAGCACCAGACCCCCTTCACAGTGAAGCTGTTCCTAATGTTCACCGTGAGTTTGTCATTCAGATATCAGACAGAACTGATTGGGCAGCACGGCAGCATTGTGGATAGCACAATGGCTTCACAGCTCCAGGGTCCCAGGTTCGATTCCCGGCTGGGTCACTGTCTGTGCGGAGTCTGCACGTCCTCCCCGTGTCTGCGTGGGTTTCCTCCGGGTGCTCCGGTTTCCTCCCACAGTCCAAAGATGTGCGGGTTAGGTGGATTGGCCATGATAAATTGCCCTTAGTGTCCAAAATTGCCCTTAGTGTTGGGTGGGGTTACTGGGTTATGGGGATAGGGTGGAGGTGTTGACCTTGGGTAGGGTGCTCTTTCCAAGAGCCGGTGCAGACTCGATGGGCCGAATGGCCTCCTTCTGCACTGTAAATTCTATGAACTACAGTAGCTGAGGCTGGCACGGTGGTGCAGTGGGTTAGCCCTGCTGCCTCACAGTGCCGAGGTCCCAGGTTCGATCCCGGCCCTGGGTCACTGTCCGTGTGGAGTTTGCACATTCTCTACGGCCCCTCCACAATGCAGCGCTGTGGGTTGAGAAGGTGAAGTTATATTTGGTTGAATACAGAGGGTTACCTGTCCACTGTTCACAGCCCCATGTCTGCCCGAGCAGGTGAAGATGACCATGGTCAGATACTTGGTCAGCTCGGCTCGAGTGCAGAACTTTGTTGGAAATCCTGGTGAGAGAATATTTGACATTGTGACAGGGAACTAGTTCCATTGATTAACCCGTTCTATCGATTAAATCCCATCTATTGATTAACTAGGTCCATTGATTAACTAGTTAAATTGATTAAATTACATCCATTGATTAACTAGGTCCATTGATTAACCAGTTCCATCGATTAAATCACATCCATTGATTAACTCGGTCCATTGATTAACCAGTTCCATCGATTAAATCACATCCATTGATTAACTAGGTCCATTGATTAACCAGTTCCATTGATTAAATCACATCCATTGATTAACTAGTTCCAATGATTAAATCAGATCCATTGAGTAGCCAGTTGATCACTGAGAATGTTTTAAGTTTTAGTGTTGTAATTACAGCTTCATCTCCACCACGGTTATGGGAGAGGAGTTTTCAGAAGCTCAAAATGTATCATGGAGTCCAACCCCCCCCCCCCCCCCCCCCCCTTAATGGATTGTTGCTTTTGAAGCACGCGCCTTGTTCCCTCGGTGTAGTATTACAATTATGGACACGTGGTTTTTAAAACAAAACAATGTTTATTCCATGAACTCAACTTAACCTTTTAAAAAACATTGGATCTCTTAACACCCCTCACTTCAAAGATAACCCCGAAAATAATACAACACTATCCAATCCTGCAAACTGTTCCTTTACACATCCAAAAGACTTCAACCTTTCTAAAATAGGAGCACAACAGGTTATATTTAATATATTTATAGTCTTTGGATTTGCAGAAATCACCAGACCAGCTCTTTTCCTCTCTGCAGCTCTCAGCAAACCAGCCAGGCACTTTTCAGCTGCTCTCTCAAACTGAAACTTAAAACTTCAAAATGGCTGAATTAAATCCCAGCTCCACCCACACTCTGACATCACTGCATTTCTTAAAGGTACATTGCTTAAACATCCATTTCAAAGGCACTCTCACATGACACCACTCCCAACATTACCCTGTCCCATTCCTCCCCCCCATTCCTCCCCACCCCCACACCTCCCCCTCATTCCTCCCCCCAATTCCTCCCCAACCCCATTCCTCCCCAACCCCATTCCTCCCCCTATTCTTCCCCCCCCATTCCTCCCCCCATTCCTCCTGCCCCCAGTCCTCCCGGCCCCCATGTTCTGTAAGTTTGGACAAGTCGAGATAGCTCCTCAGCAGTTACATCATCCCCAATGTTCTCTCCCCCAGCAGGAACAGGCTTATGTTTTGGTTGGAGGGAGCACGTTGTGTAATATCGTACCATTGTGAGTTTCACACCGGAAACAATTACTGCGCGTTTGTTGTTTAATTCACAACCTTGACTAAGCTGAGAGCTAACAGTTCACAAAGATAGTTATTTGTTACCCCAGAGACAGCACATTGTGAGGGTTTGTTCCTGAATGTCACAACATGCCAATCATTTTGAAAATCACACCTGACGATTGCCGGGCCAAGAATCCTTCAGTAAAAATCTCTGTGGCCCACTCGTGGATTTCAGAATCAGCCAGGACGGTGGCATCATCTTTGTAATAGACGTCAACGATGCTTTCAACAAACCTTTAACAGAAAGGGACGATGTCAATCCACTCAAACCCTATGTTCAAGGTTAACATCTATTGTTGGACAATATCAACAAGCCTGATACTGTACAAAAAAGACACGATTACCACCTATAGATTACCACCTATAGATTACTACCTATAGAGTGTCACCTATATAATTCAGTGAAGGAACGGCCGATATATTTCCCAGTCGGGGCGGTGAGTGACTGGGAGGGGAACCTCCAGGTGGGTGGGGTTCCCAGGTATCTGCTGCCCTTGTCCTTCTAGATGGTAGAGGCCGTGGGTTTGGAAGGTGCTGCCTAAGGAGCCTTGGTGAGTTGCTGCAGAGCATCTTGTAGACGGTACACACGGCTGCCACTGTGCGTCGGTGGCTGACGGTAGTGAAGCCTAACCCATTTTTGACTGGGAAATATGTGCGTGAGGGGTCAGCATGGACACCGATCCCAGGCGCTGAATTAGGCGAGAATCGGTTATTCTCTGCAGTGAGATCACAATCTCTGATTCTCCAGGCCCCTTACCAGCGACCTAACGGGAGGCGGGGGAGGCCGGGAACCTCAATTTCATACAGCACCTGATAATTACGGGCCCTGCCTCCAGGACAGCCCACCGGTGAATATTCAACAGGCGCCGCCGCTATTTACAACAACTGATTAAAATCTTACCGCCAAAGGAGATATTGGAGCTGGGAGTGCAGGTCGCCATTGTCAGGGTGCCAACCACAGAGGGGACAACACAGAGGACACAGGAGACCTGGGGCCGGGGGGAGCGGGGGTCTTCAGCATCGGCATCTCGGGGGGGAGCGGGGGTCTTCAGTATCGGCATCTCGGGGGGAGTGGGGGTCTTCAGTATCGGCATCTCGGGGGGGGGCGGGGGTCTTCAGCATCGGCATCTCGGGGGGGAGCGGGGGTCTTCAGTATCGGCATCTCGGGGGGAGTGGGGGTCTTCAGCATCGGTATCTCGGGGGGGGGGGAGTGGGGTCTTCAGCATCGGCATCTCTGGGGGGAGTGGGGGTCTTCAGCATCGGCATCTCTGGGGGGAGTGGGGGTCTTCAGTATCGGCATCTCTGGGGAGAGTGGGGGTCTTCAGCATCGGCATCTCGGGGGGGAGCGGGGGTCTTCAGCATCGGCATCTCTGGGGAGAGTGGGGGTCTTCAGTATCGGCATCTCGGGGGGGAGTGGGGGTCTTCAGTATCGGCATCTCGGGGGAGGAGCGGGGGTCTTCAGCATCGGCATCTCGGGGGGGAGCAGGGGGTCTTCAGCATCGGCATCTCGGGGGGGGGGAGTGGGGGTCTTCAGTATCGGCATCTCGGGGGGGAGTGGGGGTCTTCAGTATCGGCATCTCAGGGGGAGTGGGGGTCTTCAGTATCGGCATCTCGGGGGGACTGGGGGTCTTCAGCATCGGCATCTCGGGGGGAGCGGGGGTCTTCAGTATCGGCATCTCGGGGGGAGTTGGGGTCTTCAGTATCGGCATCTCGGGGGGAGCGGGGGTCTTCAGTACCGGCATCTCGGGGGGAGTGGGGTCTTCAGTATCGGCATCTCGGGGGGAGTGGGGGTCTTCAGTATCGGCTTCTCGGGGGGGAGTGGGGTCTTCAGTATCGGCATCTCGGGGGGGAGTGGGGTCTTCAGTATCGGCATCTCGGGGGGGAGTGGGGGTCTTCAGTATCGGCATCTCTGGGGGAGTGGGGGTCTTCAGTATCGGCATCTCGGGGGGGAGCGGGGGTCTTCAGTATCGGCATCTCGGGGGGGGAGTGGGGGTCTTCAGTCTCGGCATCTCGGGGGGGGAGTGGGGGTCTTCAGTATCGGTATCTCGGGGGGGGGAGTGGGGGTCTTCAGTATCGGCATCTCGGGGGGGGGAGTGGGGGTCTTCAGTATCGGCATCTTGGGGGGGAGTGGGGGTCTTCAGCATTGGCTTCTCGGGGGGAGTGGGGGTCTTCAGCATCGGCATCTCGGGGGGAGTGGGGGTCTTCAGCATCGGCATCTCGGGGGGGAGCGGGGGTCTTCAGTATCGGTATCTCGGGGGAGCGGGGGTCTTCAGTATCGGCAACTCGGGGGGGGGAGTGGGGGTCTTCAGTATCAACATCTCGGGGGGGGAGTGGGGGTCTTCAGTATCGGCATCTCGGGGGGGAGTGGGGGTCTTCAGTATCGGCATCTCAGGGGGAGTGGGGGTCTTCAGTATCGGCATCTCGGGGGGAGTGGGGGTCTTCAGTATCGGCAACTCGGGGGGAGTTGGGGTCTTCAGTATCGGCATCTCGGGGGGAGTGGGGTCTTCAGTATCGGCATCTCGGGGGGGGGAGTGGGGTATTCAGTATCGGCATCTCGGGGGGGAGTGGGGGTCTTCAGTATCGGCATCTCGGGGGGAGCGTGGGTCTTCAGTATCGGCAACTCGGGGGGAGTGGGGGTCTTCAGTATCGGCATCTCGGGGGGAGTGGGGGTCTTCAGCATCGGCAACTCGGGGGGGGGAGTGGGGGTCTTCAGTATCGGCATCTCGGGGGGGAGTGGGGGTCTTCAGTATCGGCATCTCAGGGGGAGTGGGGGTCTTCAGTATCGGCATCTCGGGGGGAGTGGGGGTCTTCAGCATCGGCATCTCGGGGGGAGCGGGGGGTCTTCAGTATCGGCAACTCGGGGGGGAGTGGGGGTCTTCAGTATCGGCATCTCGGGGGGAGTGGGGGTCTTCAGCATCGGCATCTCGGGGGGAGCGGGGGTCTTCAGTATCGGCATCTCGGGGGGGAGTGGGGGTCTTCAGTATCGGCATCTCGGGGGAGTGGGGGTCTTCAGTATCGGCATCTCGGGGGGAGTGGGGTCTTCAGTATCGGCATCTCTGGGGGGAGTGGGGGTCTTCAGCATCAGCATCTCGGGGGGGAGTGGGGGTCTTCAGTATCGGCATCTCGGGGGGAGTGGGGGTCTTCATTATCGGCATCTCAGGGGGAGTGGGGGTCTTCAGTATCGGCATCTCGGGGGGAGTGGGGGTCTTCAGTATCGGCATCTCAGGGGGAGTGGGGGTCTTCAGTATCGGCATCTCGGGGGGAGTGGGGGTCTTCAGTATCGGCACCTCGGGGGGGGGAGCGGGGGTCTTCAGTATCAACATCTCGGGGGGGGAGTGGGGGTCTTCAGTATCGGCATCTCGGGGGGGGAGTGGGGGTCTTCAGCATCAGCATCTCGGGGGGAGTGGGGGTCTTCAGCATCGGCATCTCGGGGGGGAGTGGGGGTCTTCAGTATCGGCATTTCGGGGGGGGAGTGGGGGTCTTCAGTATCGGCAACTCGGGGGGGAGTGTGGGTCTTCAGCATCGGCATCTCGGGGGGGGAGTGGGGGTCTTCAATATCGGCATTTCGGGGGGGGAGTGGGGGTCTTCAGTATCGGCATCTCGGGGGGGAGTGGGGGTCTTCAGTATCGGCATCTCGGGGGGAGTGGGGGTCTTCAGTATCGGCATCTCTGGTGGGGGAGTGGGGGTCTTCAGTATCGGCATCTCGGGGGGGAGTGGGGGTCTTCAGTATCGGCATCTCGGGGGGGGGAGTGGGGTCTTCAGTATTGGCACCTCGGGGGGGAGTGGGGGTCTTCAGTATCGGCATCTCGGGGGGGAGCGGGGGTCTTCAGTATCGGCATCTCGGGGGGGGAGTGGGGGTCTTCAGTATCGGCAACTCGGGGGGGAGTGGGGGTCTTCAGTATCGGCATTTCGGGGGGGAGTGGGGGTCTTCAGTATCGGCATCTTGGGGGGAGCGGGGGTCTTCAGTATCGGCATCTCGGGGGGGAGTGGGGGTCTTCAGTATCGGCATCTCGGGGGGAGTGGGGGTCTTCAGTATCGGCATCTCGGGGGGGGAGTGGGGGTCTTCAGTATCGGCATCTCGGGGGGGAGTGGGGGTCTTCAGTATCGGCATCTCGGGGGGGGAGTGGGGTCTTCAGTATCGGCATCTCGGGGGGGAGTGGGGGTCTTCAGCATCGGCATCTTGGGGGGGAGTGGGGTCTTCAGTATCGGCATCTCGGGGGGGGGGAGTGGGGGTCTTCAGCATCGGCATCTTGGGGGGAGTGGGGGTCTCCAATATTGGCATCTCGGGGGGAGTGGGGGTCTTCAGTATCGGCATCTCGGGGGGGGAGCGGGGGTCTTCAGTATCGGCAACTCAGGGGGGAGTGGGGTCTTCAGTATCGGCATCTCGGGGGGGAGCGGGGGTCTTCAGTATCGGCATCTCGGGGGGGAGTGGGGGTCTCCAATATTGGCATCTCGGGGGGAGTGGGGGGTCTTCAGTATTGGCATCTCGGGGGGGGGAGTGGGGGTCTTCAGTATCGGCTTCTCGGGGGGGAGTGGGGGTCTTCAGTATCAACATCTCGGGGGGGGAGTGGGGGTCTTCAGTATCGGCATCTCGGGGAGAGCGGGGGTCTTCAGTATCGGCATCTCTGGGGGGAGTGGGGGTCGCTCGGAGATCTTAGCGGCCTTCACGTCTGGAATATGGGGGCAGCACGGTGGCACAGTGGTTAGCACTCCTGCCTCACAGCGCCGAGGTTCCAGGTTCGATCCCGGCTCTGTGTCACTGTCCGTGTGGAGTTTGCACATTCTCCCCGTGTCTGTGTGGGGTCCCACAACCCGAAGATGTGCAGGGTAGGGGGATTGACCACGCTAAATTGCCCCTTAAGTGGAGAAAAAAATGATTGGGTACTCTAAATTTATTAAAAAAGAAGAAAAAGGAATGTGGTGGAAAGTGCGATTGTTGAAATCGGACCTGTTGATTGCGAACCAGATTCTCAGCCCGTCATCTCTGTAGTAATATCTGGGCAGTTTTTCCACACAGCGGTAAGCTAGATCTTCGGGGAGACACAGCGAGGAATAGGTGGTCTTCTCCAAAGCTCTTTTCAGGATTTCTATTTTTGCAATTCCTCCCGTAGAGAAGGCCTAGAGGTACAGAATATAAAAACTGGGAGTTGTGAATACAACGTGGTAGCAACCAATTCTCGAACCATATTTAACAATTTGTAACGGTTCCCAACGGGAACGTCGGAATGGAAGGAAGTCATTGGGCCTCCCGAGCCTGTGGATGTTCTGCGGATGAGTTACAGCCTTTCCCAGCCACATCCCTTCACACTTTGGGCTAATAAAACTCTATCAATCCAGATTTTAAATTAATGATTGATCCTTCATCAATTGGTAAAGACAATTCCAAATTTCTATCACCCTTTTTGTTCTTTAGAAATGTTTCCCAATCTCACTCTCGGATTATCCAGTTTGAGTTTTTAGACGATGGAATCGCAGGACGGTTAGTGCAGAAGGAGACCCCTCGTGATTTTGAACATCTCGATCAAATGTCCTCTCAACCCTCTCTCCTCCCGGGTAAACCGTCCCAACCTCTCCACACAACTGGAGCCACTTCTCATGAATCTTTCCGACAATCTCTTCAATACCTCCACGTTCTTCTCGAAAATCATGGTGTTCAGAAAGGGAAACGGTTCTCCCGGTTGAGAATGAAATGAAAATCGCTTATTGTCACGAGTAGGCTTCAATGAAGTTACTGTGAAAAGCCCCTAGTCGCCACATTCCGGCGCCTGTTCGGGGAGGCTGGTACGGGAATCGAACCGTGCTGCTGGCCTGCTTGGTCTGCTTTCAAAGCCAGCGATTTAGTCCTGTGCTAAACAGAACCATGTTTTTCAAGAGTTTAACAGAACTGCCCAGCCATGGACTCCCCAATCCGTGAAAACGGTCTCTCTCAGCTGGAAAACCTTGACCAAATCGCCCCTTAACCTTCGAAATTCCTGGGATTCTGGAATGCCTCCTTGTCATTTCACCCTTGGGAGTCCCAGGATAAATCTGCTAAACCAACACTGCACTACCTCCAAGGCCAGTAAATCATTCCTCAGGCGTGTGGCCCACAACAGCTCAGAGTAACTCCAGGTGGGGCCGAACCCGAGCTGCAGAACATCAATTCTCTTCCTCTTGATAAAAGGCCAACAAATAAACTTTCCGAACATCATGACATTTACTGGGCGAAGTAACTGGATGAAAAGGGTTCTTCAGACCTCGGTTTCGAGCTGCTCAGCATTCGGAAAGCTCGGTGTCTGATCCTATTTACTTTCAGAGTGGATGAGGAACATTGGAACAGGAAGAGGCCATTCTGCCCCTCGAGACTGATAATTGCCACAATTTTACATATTAATTCAATACATAAACTCTCTGTCAGTCATTGTAAGCAGGGCCTACACAACTCACATCAGTTATCTAGACAAATACCTTACTATCGCTACACTAAACCCTCAAATAAATAATAATTAGACTGTTCCCCAGTGTATCCCCTCTCTATATCCCACTGTTCCCCAGTGTATCCCCTCTCTATATCCCACTGTTCCCCAGTCCGTCCCCTCTCTATATCCCACTGTTCCCCAGTCCGTCCCCTCTCTATATCCCACTGTTCCCCAGTCCGTCCCCTCTCTATATCCCACTGTTCCCCAGTCCGTCCCCTCTCTATATCCCACTGTTCCCCAGTCCCTCCCCTCTCTATATCCCACTGTTCCCCAGTCCGTCCCCTCTCTATATCCCACTGTTCCCCAGTCCGTCCCCTCTCTATATCCCACTGTTCCCCAGTCCCTCCCCTCTCTATATCCCACTGTTCCCCAGTCCGTCCCCTCTCTATATCCCACTGTTCCCCAGTCCGTCCCCTCTCTATATCCCACTGTTCCCCAGTCCGTCCCCTCTCTATATCCCACTGTTCCCCAGTCCGTCCCCTCTCTATATCCCACTGTTCCCCAGTGTGTCCCCTCTCTATATCCCACTGTTCCCCAGTCCGTCCCCTCTCTATATCCCACTGTTCCCCAGTCCGTCCCCTCTCTATATCCCACTGTTCCCCAGTCCGTCCCCTCTCTATATCCCACTGTTCCCCAGTCCGTCCCCTCTCTATATCCCACTGTTCCCCAGTGTGTCCCCTCTCTATATCCCACAGTTCCCCAGTCCGTCCCCTCTCTATATCCCACTGTTCCCCAGTCCGTCCCCTCTCTATATCCCACTGTTCCCCAGTCCGTCCCCTCTCTATATCCCACTGTTCCCCAGTGTATCCCCTCTCTATATCCCACTGTTCCCCAGTCCGTCCCCTCTCTATATCCCACTGTTCCCCAGTCCGTCCCCTCTCTATATCCCACTGTTCCCCAGTCCGTCCCCTCTCTATATCCCACTGTTCCCCAGTCCGTCCAATCTCTATATCCCACTGTTCCCCAGTCCGTCCCCTCTCTATATCCCACTGTTCCCCAGTCCGTCCCCTCTCTATATCCCACTGTTCCCCAGTGTGTCCCCTCTCTATATCCCACTGTTCCCCAGTCCGTCCCCTCTCTATATCCCACTGTTCCCCAGTCCGTCCCCTCTCTATATCCCACTGTTCCCCAGTCCGTCCCCTCTCTATATCCCACTGTTCCCCAGTCCGTCCCCTCTCTATATCCCACTGTTCCCCAGTCCGTCCCCTCTCTATATCCCACTGTTCCCCCAGTCCCTCCCCTCTCTATATCCCACTGTTCCCCAGTCCGTCCCCTCTCTATATCCCACTATTCCCCAGTCCGTCCCCTCTCTATATCCCACTGTTCCCCAGTCCGTCCCCTCTCTATATCCCATTGTTCCCCAGTGTATCTCCTCTCTATATCCCACTGTTCCCCAGTCCGTCCCCTCTCTATATCCCACTGTTCCCCAGTCCGTCCCCTCTCTATATCCCACTGTTCCCCAGTCCGTCCCCTCTCTATATCCCACTGTTCCCCAGTCCGTCCCCTCTCTATATCCCACTGTTCCCCAGTCCGTCCCCTCTCTATATCCCACTGTTCCCCAGTGTGTCCCCTCTCTATATCCCACTGTTCCCCAGTCTGTCCCCTCTCTATATCCCACTGTTCCCCAGTGTGTCCCCTCTCTATATCCCACTGTTCCCCAGTCCGTCCCCTCTCTATATCCCACTGTTCCCCAGTCCATCCCCTCTCTATATCCCACTGTTCCCCATTCCGTCCCCTCTCTATATCCCACTGTTCCCCAGATCGTCCCCTCTCTATATCCCACTGTTCCCCAGTCCGTCCCCTCTCTATATCCCACTGTTCCCCAGTCCGTCCCCCTCTCTATATCCCACTGTGCCCCAGTCCGTCCCCTCTCTATATCCCACTGTTCCCCAGTCCGTCCCCTCTCTATATCCCACTGTTCCCCAGTGTGTCCCCTCTCTATATCCCACTGTTCCCCAGTGTGTCCCCTCTCTATATCCCACTGTTCCCAAGTCCGTCCCCTCTCTATATCCCACTGTTCCCCAGTCCGTCCCCTCTCTATATCCCACTGTTCCCCAGTCCGTCCCCTCTCTATATCCCACTGTTCCCCAGTCCGTCCCCTCTCTATATCCCACTGTTCCCCAGTCCGTCCCCTCTCTATATCCCACTGTTCCCCAGTCCGTCCCCTCTCTATATCCCACTGTTCCCCAGTGTGTCCCCTCTCTATATCCCACTGTTCCCCAGTGTGTCCCCTCTCTATATCCCACTGTTCCCCAGTCCGTCCCCTCTCTATATCCCACTGTTCCCCAGTCCGTCCCCTCTCTATATCCCACTGTTCCCCAGTCCGTCCCCTCTCTATATCCCACTGTTCCCCAGTCCGTCCCCTCTCTATATCCCACTGTTCCCCAGTGTGTCCCCTCTCTATATCCCACTGTTCCCCAGTCCGTCCCCTCTCTATATCCCACTGTTCCCCAGTGTGTCCCCTCTCTATATCCCACTGTTCCCCAGTCCGTCCCCTCTCTATATCCCACTGTTCCCCAGTCCGTCCCCTCTCTATATCCCACTGTTCCCCAGTCCGTCCCCTCTCTATATCCCACTGTTCCCCAGTGTCGTCCCCTCTCTATATCCCACTGTTCCCCAGTCCGTCCCCTCTCTATATCCCACTGTTCCCCAGTCCGTCCCCTCTCTATATCCCACTGTTCCCCAGTCCGTCCCCTCTCTATATCCCACTGTTCCCCAGTGTGTCCCCTCTCTATATCCCACTGTTCCCCAGTGTGTCCCCTCTCTATATCCCACTGTTCCCCAGTCCGTCCCCTCTCTATATCCCACTGTTCCCCAGTCCGTCCCCTCTCTATATCCCACTGTTCCCCAGTCCGTCCCCTCTCTATATCCCACTGTTCCCCAGTGTGTCCCCTCTCTATATCCCACTGTTCCCCAGTCCGTCCCCTCTCTATATCCCACTGTTCCCCAGTGTCGTCCCCTCTCTATATCCCACTGTTCCCCAGTCCGTCCCCTCTCTATATCCCACTGTTCCCCAGTCCGTCCCCTCTCTATATCCCACTGTTCCCCAGTCCGTCCCCTCTCTATATCCCACTGTTCCCCAGTCCGTCCCCTCTCTATATCCCACTGTTCCCCAGTCCGTCCCCTCTCTGTATCCCACTGTTCCCCAGTCCGTCCCCTCTCTATATCCCACTGTTCCCCAGTCCGTCCCCTCTCTATATCCCACTGTTCCCCAGTCCGTCCCCTCTCTATATCCCACTGTTCCCCAGTCCGTCCCCTCTCTATATCCCACTGTTCCCCAGTGTCGTCCCCTCTCTATATCCCACTGTTCCCCAGTGTGTCCCCTCTCTATATCCCACTGTTCCCCAGTCCGTCCCCTCTCTATATCCCACTGTTCCCCAGTCCGTCCCCTCTCTATATCCCACTGTTCCCCAGTCCGTCCCCTCTCTATATCCCACTGTTCCCCAGTCCCTCCCCTCTCTATATCCCACTGTTCCCCAGTCCGTCCCCTCTCTATATCCCACTGTTCCCCAGTGTGTCCCCTCTCTATATCCCACTGTTCCCCAGTCCGTCCCCTCTCTATATCCCACTGTTCCCCAGTCCGTCCCCTCTCTATATCCCACTGTTCCCCAGTCCGTCCCCTCTCTATATCCCACTGTTCCCCAGTCCGTCCCCTCTCTATATCCCACTGTTCCCCAGTCGTGTCCCCTCTCTATATCCCACTGTTCCCCAGTCCGTCCCCTCTCTATATCCCACTGTTCCCCAGTCCGTCCCCTCTCTATATCCCACTGTTCCCCAGTCCTGTCCCCTCTCTATATCCCACTGTTCCCCAGTCGTCCCCTCTCTATATCCCACTGTTCCCCAGTCCGTCCCCTCTCTATATCCCACTGTTCCCCAGTCCGTCCCCTCTCTATATCCCACTGTTCCCCAGTGTGTCCCCTCTCTATATCCCACTGTTCCCCAGTCCGTCCCCTCTCTATATCCCACTGTTCCCCAGTCCGTCCCCTCTCTATATCCCACTGTTCCCCAGTCCGTCCCCTCTCTATATCCCACTGTTCCCCAGTCCGTCCCCTCTCTATATCCCACTGTTCCCCAGTCCGTCCCCTCTCTATATCCCACTGTTCCCCAGTCCGTCCCCTCTCTATATCCCACTGTTCCCCAGTCCGTCCCCTCTCTATATCCCACTGTTCCCCAGTCCGTCCCCTCTCTATATCCCACTGTTCCCCAGTCCGTCCCCTCTCTATATCCCACTGTTCCCCAGTGTGTCCCCTCTCTATATCCCACTGTTCCCCAGTCCGTCCCCTCTCTATATCCCACTGTTCCCCAGTCCGTCCCCTCTCTATATCCCACTGTTCCCCAGTCCGTCCCCTCTCTATATCCCACTGTTCCCCAGTCCGTCCCCTCTCTATATCCCACTGTTCCCCAGTCCGTCCCCTCTCTATATCCCACTGTTCCCCAGTGTCGTCCCCTCTCTATATCCCACTGTTCCCCAGTGTGTCCCCTCTCTATATCCCACTGTTCCCCAGTCCGTCCCCTCTCTATATCCCACTGTTCCCCAGGTCGTCCCCTCTCTATATCCCACTGTTCCCCAGTGTGTCCCCTCTCTATATCCCACTGTTCCCCAGTCCGTCCCCTCTCTATATCCCACTGTTCCCCAGTCCGTCCCCTCTCTATATCCCACTGTTCCCCAGTCCGTCCCCTCTCTATATCCCACTGTTCCCCAGTCCGTCCCCTCTCTATATCCCACTGTTCCCCAGTCCGTCCCCTCTCTATATCCCACTGTTCCCCAGTGTGTCCCCTCTCTATATCCCACTGTTCCCCAGTCCGTCCCCTCTCTATATCCCACTGTTCCCCAGTCCGTCCCCTCTCTATATCCCACTGTTCCCCAGTCCGTCCCCTCTCTATATCCCACTGTTCCCCAGTCCGTCCCCTCTCTATATCCCACTGTTCCCCAGTCCGTCCCCTCTCTATATCCCACTGTTCCCCAGTCCGTCCCCTCTCTATATCCCACTGTTCCCCAGTCCGTCCCCTCTCTATATCCCACTGTTCCCCAGTCCGTCCCCTCTCTATATCCCACTGTTCCCCAGTCCGTCCCCTCTCTATATCCCACTGTTCCCCAGTCCGTCCCCTCTCTATATCCCACTGTTCCCCAGTCCGTTCCCTCTCTATATCCCACTGTTCCCCAGTCCGTCCCCTCTCTATATCCCACTGTTCCCCAGTGTCGTCCCCTCTCTATATCCCACTGTTCCCCAGTCCGTCCCCTCTCTATATCCCACTGTTCCCCAGTCCGTCCCCTCTCTATATCCCACTGTTCCCCAGTCCGTCCCCTCTCTATATCCCACTGTTCCCCAGTCCGTCCCCTCTCTATATCCCACTGTTCCCCAGTCCGTCCCCTCTCTATATCCCACTGTTCCCCAGTCCGTCCCCTCTCTATATCCCACTGTTCCCCAGTGTGTCCCTCTCTATATCCCACTGTTCCCCAGTCCGTCCCCTCTCTATATCCCACTGTTCCCCAGTCCGTCCCCTCTCTATATCCCACTGTTCCCCAGTCCGTCCCCTCTCTATATCCCACTGTTCCCCAGTCCGTCCCCTCTCTATATCCCACTGTTCCCCAGTGTGTCCCCTCTCTATATCCCACTGTTCCCCAGTCCGTCCCCTCTCTATATCCCACTGTTCCCCAGTCCGTCCCCTCTCTATATCCCACTGTTCCCCAGTCCGTCCCCTCTCTATATCCCACTGTTCCCCAGTCCGTCCCCTCTCTATATCCCACTGTTCCCCAGTCCGTCCCCTCTCTATATCCCACTGTTCCCCAGTCCGTCCCCTCTCTATATCCCACTGTTCCCCAGTGTGTCCCCTCTCTATATCCCACTGTTCCCCAGTCCGTCCCCTCTCTATATCCCACTGTTCCCCAGTCCGTCCCCTCTCTATATCCCACTGTTCCCCAGTCCGTCCCCTCTCTATATCCCACTGTTCCCCAGTCCGTCCCCTCTCTATATCCCACTGTTCCCCAGTCCGTCCCCTCTCTATATCCCACTGTTCCCCAGTCCGTCCCCTCTCTATATCCCACTGTTCCCCAGTCCGTCCCCTCTCTATATCCCACTGTTCCCCAGTCCCGTCCCCTCTCTATATCCCACTGTTCCCCAGTCCTGTCCCCTCTCTATATCCCACTGTTCCCCAGTCCGTCCCCTCTCTATATCCCACTGTTCCCCTAGTCCGTCCCCTCTCTATATCCCACTGTTCCCCAGTCCGTCCCCTCTCTATATCCCACTGTTCCCCAGTCCGTCCCCTCTCTATATCCCACTGTTCCCCAGTCCGTCCCCTCTCTATATCCCACTGTTCCCCAGTGTGTCCCCTCTCTATATCCCACTGTTCCCCAGTCCGTCCCCTCTCTATATCCCACTGTTCCCCAGTCCGTCCCCTCTCTATATCCCACTGTTCCTAGATGTTGGCCTTTATTTATCCCTCGATTGGCCAGTAAAGCCTGAGACAGCCTATCTCTGTTCAGTTGGATTTATTTTGAACACCACCTCCCCCAAAGTGACTCTTTTGAGATTTCCCCCGGTGGGTTTCTGCTGTGACATTATTACAATGTGAGAATTGTTGTTTTTGGGAATGAGAAATGGCTCGCTCACCTGATCAAAAACCCCGCCCTCTGATATCAGCAGTTGTCTTGCTGCTGTGTTGATATTCAAAGTAAATTTCAGATGTGGCATGAGGAGCTGGAAGATTGAAGAGGTTTAGCGTTGAGATTTATTCTCCACAATTTCACACATAATAATGCTGTTATGTATCTGTGTTGATTTCTGATAATGCAACTGATTTTACAAAGTTACGTGAAGCCCCGTGGCTTCAGGTTAAACCTGAGCAAGGGACACCTCCTGCTGATTACCACGTACCAGCCACCATCAGCTGATCAATCAGTTACTCCTCCATGTTGGACACCACTTGGAGGAAGCACTGAGGGTGGCGAGGGCACAGAACGTACTCTGGGTGGCTTCAATGTCCATGACCAAGGGTGACTCGGTAGTACCACCACAGACCGAGCTGTCTGGGTCCGAAAGGACGCCGCACAATCCTTGTGGAGACAAAGTGCAGCACGGTAGCACAGTGGACAGCACAATTGCTTCACAGCTCCAGGGTCCCAGTTTCGATTCCCGGCTGGGTCACTGTCTGTGCGGAGTCTGCACGTCCTCCCCGTGTGTGCGTGGGTTTCCTCCGGGTGCTCCGGTTTCCTCCCACAGTCCAACGAGGTGTAGGTTAGGGTGGATTGGCCATGATAAATTGTCCTTAGTGTCCAAAATTGCCCTTAGTGTTAGGTGGGGTTACTGGGTTACGGGGATGGGGTGGAGGTGTTGACCTTGGGTGGGGTGCTCTTTCCAAGAGCCGGTGCAGACTCGATGGGCTGAATGGCCTCCTTCTGCACTGTAAATTCTATGATTCACATTGAGGATACCCTCCATCGTGTTGTGTGGCACGAACACTGTGCTGAATGGGATAGTCACAGATAGACTCTATGCTCATCTCCTTTCTCCGGCTTGGTGCTAAATCCTGGACGTGTTTTCCGATGGACCTTGTCAATAGCCAGCAGGGGGATCTCCCAGGCCCGCCGATGTCTGTGGTTCTATGTGTTGTTCAGCAGCCAATGCTGCCGGGGAAACCCCTCCCTGGGGAATGGCCATCGGCAGGACTGAAATATCCCACCGAAGGGCCGGAGAACTCAGACCAATGGTTTAGAAAAGGTCAACCTTGCTTTCGTATTTGTACTAAACCCAGGGTCTCATTGACCTTATTAACCACTTTCCCAACCGGCCCCACGCATATACTCCCAAATTACCCCGTTGGAATTGTTCATTTGATGTTGTCTCTCGTTGGGCTGATTGAACGGTCTGATCGCGCCCGGGACGAGCGAGGGGCCTCTCACGAGATTTGCGAAGCCTCGCGACATCTAACGAGATCGAACGAGATCCCGCGAGAGGGTGTGATCTGGATCACTGGGCGCGATCCAAATGAACAGATTTAATTGATCAGTTAGGCGTGTTTAGAAGAGGGAATGTGAGAGAGAGAGCGGTCACTTCCTGCACTGACGAGCTCGGTGCAGGAATCGCGTCCATTACCCCGTTGAATCGCGTCCATTACATCGCCCCACAACTTTGTTCCGACCTATCTTTGCATCAGCTATTTCCAGTTCCATCATCCAATTATAGAATAGTTGAGACCTCGGCACTGATCCCTGCGCCGCTCTACCTGTTGTAGTTCACAGCCTGAAAACGTTAGCCATCCATCTATCCACGCTAATATATTACCCACAACACCATAAACTCTTATCTTGTGTCGCAACCTCTCTGTGGAACCTGATCCAATGCGTTTTGTCAATCCAGGTATACTACATCTACTTTTCCTCCTTTATCCACCCTGCTTGTTACACCCTCAAAGAGCATCCTCAAATGACTTTGTCAGATATGATTTTCCTTTCACCAAACCATGTTGACTCTGCCCAACTATAGAATTTTCTAAATGCCTTTGTACTATTTCCTTAACAATGGATTCTAGCATTTACTTAACAACATGCTGGGCTAAGTGGTCTTCATTTCTTTGCTTTCTGCCTCCTTCCTTTCTAGAATTTGGGTGTTATTTTTACAGTTTTCCAATCTGCCAAAATCTATACACACCGAGGGAATTTTAGAAAATTACAACCTGTGCATCCACTATTTTTTCATTATTCTGTCATGAGATTTGGCGTCTCAGGCAAGGCTACATTTGTTGCCCATCCCTAATCGCCCTCGAGCTGGGTGCCATTTTGTTAAAGTGTCAACCCCATCGTTGTGGGTCTGGAGTCACGTGTAGGCCAGACCGGGCAAGGCCGGCACATTTCCCCTTCCCTAAAGGACATTAGTGACCCAGATGGGTTTTTAACCACAATCGACAATGGTTTCATGGTCACCGTTAGACTTTTAATTCCAGATTTAAAAAAAATAAATTTAGAGTACCCAATTCATTTTTTCCAATTAAGGGGCAATTTAGCACGGCCAATCCACCTACCCGGCACATCTTTGGGTTGAGACCCACCCAGACACGGGGAGAATGTGCAAACTCCACACGGACAGTGACCCAGAGCCGGGATCGAACCCGGGACCTCAGTGCCATGAGACAGCAGTGCTAACCACTGCGCCAACTCCAGTCTGAATAACAACCATTCACCAATGCTAACTAACCATTCTCTGCTTCCTGCTAACTTTGTGTCCTTGTCTCTCCCGCCGCTTCTCTCTGACATATTGGCCCAGGGGCGCTATGCCTGTTGGGTGACACTTTATTGAAGGTTTTTTGGGAGTCTGTGTACATCTCATCAGGCATTGCCATCAAACCCTCTCCATCGCCTCAGGAGGGAACCCGTCACGTTGGTTAAACTCAATTAGCCCTTTCTGACTTTCCTTACTTGGTCAAGAAGAGAAGGATAAGTGGATAGAGTTTGCCCCACTCACCAACACAGGTGGGGCGAAGTTCTACGTGGCAGCCCTCCCCCTGCGGGTATTTCATTATTCAATGTTAGTCCGCACAGTGAGAGCTTGTTTATCCAATCCCATTCCCGTGCCAACATTCTCAATAGGGTTCCCAGGCAGGACCAGAGATAGGAACTAGGAGCAGGAGTCGGCCATCTGGCCCCTCGAGCCTGCTCCGCCATTCAATGAGATCATGGCTGATCTTTTGTGGACTCAGCTCCACTTTCCGGCCCGAACACCATAACCCTTAATCCCTTTATTCTTCAAAAAACTATCAATCTTTACCTTAAAAAACATTTAATGAAGGAGCCTCAACTGCTTCACTGGGCAAGGAATTCCATAGATTCACAACCCTTTGGGTGAAGAAGTTCCTCCTAAACTCAGTCCTAAATCTACTTCCCCTTATTGTGAGGCTATACCCCCTAGTTCTGCTGTCACCCGCCAGTGGAAACAACCTGCCCGCATCTATCCTATCTATTCCCTTCATAATTTTAAATGTTTCTATAAGATCCCCCCTCATCCTTCTAAATTCCAACGAGTACAGTCCCAGTCTACTCAACCTCTCCTCATAATCCAACCCCTTCAGTTCTGGGATTAACCTAGTGAATCTCCTCTGCACACCCTCCAGTGCCAGTACGTCCTTTCTCAAGTAAGGAGACCAAAACTGAACACAATACTCCAGGTGTGGCCGCACTAACACCTTATACAATTGCAGCATAGCCTCCCTAGTCTTAAACTCCATCCCTCTAGCAATGAAGGACAACGTTCCATTTGCCTTCTTAATCACCTGTTGCACCAACTTTCTGTGACTCGTGCACTAGCACACCCAGGTCTCTCTGCACAGCGGCATGCTTTAATACTTTATCGTTTAAATAATAATCCCGTTTGCTGTTATTCCTACCAAAATGGATAACCTCACATTTGCGTGGGGAAGGTTTCTGCCCCCCTCCCCCCCCCAAACTCAGGCGTCTGGCCGTCTGTCAGCCCAGTCAGGGTAAGGAGCGCAATGGAAGGTCTGTGAAATGAGGCAAAGGACGAATCTGCCTCCGTAAGTCGAGCATTCCACCTGAAAAATACCTTAAAAATAGGATGTGCGTTTGGAAGCTTCCGTAACGTGGCGATGCAGAAGATCTCAGCGAATAGGTGTGTCTCCAGCAAGTGTGAGACCAGCTGGTGTATCTGTGTATCAGCATGGCGAGCCCACATCTTGGCAAGCCGCCAGTCATACTTACTGTCGCTGGGGAGGAAGATAGGGTTTTGTGCTCCTGGCTCCTGCTTGATCTGTCAATCATACAAATCACATTATTACACCATTCACTCTTCAGTCAAGCCAAGGCTTTAACAGGATTAAAAAGATGTCATTCACACCAGTGGGAATGTTCAGTTTGAAGAGAGACTTTTAGGGAATGTCAAGACCAGGCCGGAGTCGCAATTTATTGTTCGACTTCAAACCGGGTGAGGCAGGGATAAAATCTCCGTTATAAACTCAACCGGTGCTGAACCTCGGTTAGGGAAATAAAAGCAAAACTACTTTTTTGGGCAGCACGGTAGCATGGTGGTTAGCATAAATGCTTCACAGCTCCAGGGTCCCAGGTTCGATTCCCAGCTGGGTCACTGTCTGTGTGGAGTCTGCACGTCCTCCCCGTGTGTGCGTGGGTTTCCTCCGGGTGCTCCGGTTTCCTCCCACAGTCCAAAGATGTGCGGGTTAGGTGGATTGGCCATGCTAAATTGCCCGTAGTGTCCTAAAAAGTAAGGTTAAGGGGGGGGTTGTTGGGTTACGGGTATAGGGTGGGTACGTGGGTTTGAGTAGGGTGATCATGGCTCGGCACAACATCGAGGGCCGAAGGGCCTGTTCTGTGCTGTACTGTTCTATGTTCTATGTTCTACTCCAGGTTCTGGGAGATCTCAGCAGGTCCGGCAGCATCTGTGGGGAGAGAGAGAGAGAGAGACCGAGTTCCGGTTCTGGGTCCGTCTGACCCTTTGATGTTTCGGAGCGAGAGGGCGATCAACAGCAAGGAGCTGGGGGTGGTGGGGCCAGAGGCTGAGGCAGGGCGAGAGGGAAACCGGAACAGGAGATAGATAAAGGCAGTGTAAAGAGAGTGAGATAGCGACAGAAAAATAAGAGAGTTAAGTGCTGTCTCTTCTGGTTGGGGGGGGGGGGGGGGCTGCCTGACAAGACTCTCTTTTCTGGAGGGTGTCCTGTCAGGAGTCCCTCTTCTGGGGTCTGTGTGGGGGGGGTCTCTTTATTTAGGGGGTCTTGGGGAGGAGAGGGTTGGGTCACCCCCGTACTGGGGAGGGGGGGGGGGGTAGGGGGAGAGAAGGGGAAACCCAGAAAATCCAGGGGTGGGGGTTGAATTGCACTGTGTGCGGGGAGGACGGGGGGGTGTTGCGGGACCTCACTATCCGTCTACGCGGTCGGAATGGCGGCCCAATAGCGGGATTCCCCAGGATTCCTGGCAAGGATTTGGAATGGCATCCGGGAAGGCAAATGGGGTGCAATTCAGTTCCGGCGGGAGAACACACAGTCTCCCAAACGCAGGAGGGAGCCTGTTACCTCGAGCGAGGAGATAGACCGCAGTGAGAAAGAGGAGAGGGGGGTTGGGGGGGGTGAAGGAAAGGGATGGGAGACGGGGCAACGTAAACAAAGGAGACAAAAAGAGGGATGGAGCGAGAACTGCTGGAAAAGACAGCAAGGGAGAGAGAGAGAGATGGAGAAATTGCAAATGGCAGAGACACGCAGGTCAGTAAGAGTTCCATTTACCTGTGACAAATTCACAAAGCTGGTGACGAGCAGAGGAAAGGCCTGTTAATAACAGAGCAAATCACAGATAGATCGGAGAGCAGACCATACCTGAATTGCAATGGGAATCAATTTGTTCTCTGGAGTTGAGTATAAAAGACACATTGGTGCTTCCAGGTATTGCTGATCGCCGCGGATGGAATGTGCCGGAATCCCTTGCAGTATCTCGTAATCAACAATGTAGATGTTTCCCTTCTGAAATGAGAACGGGACCCGTCATTCTGGGGGGGGGGGGGGGCAATATCGTTTATCAGGAAAGGGGATTCTGGAGGGAAATAACACACACAATTGACAATGTTCCGGGTGTCAGTGAGCAAATAAACCCCCCTGGATTACCGCGATTTCTACATATCCTGGGGAAACTGTAGAAGGCAGGTTGGAGATAAGAACTAGGCGCAGGAGTCGGCCATCTGGCCCCTCGAGCCTGCCCCGCCATTCAATGAGATCATGGCTGATCTTTTGCAGACTCAGCTCCACTTTCCGGCCCGAACACCATAACCCTTAATCCCTTTATTCTTCAAAAAACTATCTATCTTTACCTTAAAAACATTTAATGAAGGAGCCTCAACTGCTTCACTGGGCAAGGAATTCCATAGATTCACAACCCTTTGGGTGAAGAAGTTCCTCCTAAACTCAGTCCTAAATCTACTTCCCCTTATTTTGAGGCTATGACCCCTAGTTCTGCTGTCACCCGCCAGTGGAAACAACCTGCCCGCATCTATCCTATCTATTCCTTTCATAATTTTATATGTTTCTATAAGATCCCCCCTCATCCTTCTAAATTCCAACGAGTACAGTCCCAGTCTACTCAACCTCTCCTCATAATCCAACCCCTTCAGCTCTGGGATTAACCTAGTGAATCTCCTCTGCACACCCTCCAGCGCCAGTACGTCCTTTCTCAAGTAAGGAGACCAAAACTGAACACAATACTCCAGGTGTGGCCGCACTAACACCTTATACAATTGCAACATAACCTCCCTAGTCTTAAACTCCATCCCTCTAGCAATGAAGGACAAAATTCCATTTGCCTTCTTAATCACCTGTTGCACCTGTAAACCAACTTTCTGTGACTCATGCACTAGCACACCCAGGTCTCTGCACAGCAGCATGCTTTAATATTTTATCGTTTAAATAATAATCCCATTTGCTGTTATTCCTACCACCCTTTGGGTGAAGAAGTTCCTCCTAAACTCAGTCCTCAATCTACTTCCCCTTATTTTGAGGCTATGCCCCCTAGTTCTGCTGTCACCCACCAGTGGAAACAACCTGCCCGCTGGCTGTTCACACGAGATGACGGACTTCAATAATACAGAGGTCAGCCTCGGGAGGATTTCCAGGCATCCAAGGGGCAGCGGAGATTTACTGGAAAGACGTAGGAGTGGGGGAGGGGCTGAGACACGATTGGGAAAACTGAAATTGTCCTCTTTGAGCAGAGAAGGTTAAGAGGATTAAGGAAAAAGAATGGGAAGCGGGAGGGAAGGGGAAAGAGTTGTGTGGGGGGGGGGGGCAGGTTGAATTGGTGGTGGTTGGGGGGGGATGCTGACGAGCCCCACGGGTCATGTCAGGGGTTGGAAGCTGAATGTGTTGAGGCTGGTGGGTCGGGTTGAGTGGGGTCGAGTTGGATCGGGGTGGGGGGGGGGATTCGAGTCGGATCGCGGGAGGGTGGGAGCTCGAGTTGGATCGGGGTGGGGGGGGGGGATTCGAGCCGGATCGGGGAGGGGATTGTTGAGTTGGGTCGAGTCAGGTGGGGGGGGAATACGCGACCGGGGAGTGGGGTGGGTGTGTTGGGGGGGTGGAGGGGGGTTTCAGGGAGGGATGGGTCTGTTTGTGGAGGAGGGGGGAAATGGGTGTGTCATGTCTGGTTGGCTCTGGCTGTCGGAGAAGGGGGGGGGGGGTCGGGTTGTGGGAGTCTCAGGTTCGGTTGGGGGTTTGGGGTGGGGTCCAGTTTTGGGGGGGTTGGTGGGGTCTGGTCTGTTTTGGGGGGAGATGTAGAGTGGGGTCCTGTGATTTGGAGAGGGGGGAGGGGGGGGAAGTGGCTTGGCAGGTGGGGTTTGGGAAGTGGGGGCTATCCCACAGTGGAGGGGGTTGGAGGGTTAGGAACAATCTGTGTGGGGGGGGTGATTAGTTGGGGTTGAGGGGTCTGGAGTGTGGGGGGGGGGGTCTGCTGAAGGCCTCGGTGTCCCCAATACTGAAGGTGTTGTTCCGGCTCCCGACACTTTCAGAGCAGCGGTGAGAGTAAAAGTGAGACAAGTTAGTCACTGAAATCACTTAGTCGGACGGTAACTAGCCCAGTGCCCAGGGGAGCCGAGCCTTTCCAGACAATTTCCAGGTCAACCCTCGCCTGGGAATTTCCGAGAGGGAATCTCCAGCGCATTGTTTGGTGATCGGCCAAATCCGACGGCGGGGAATCAGGAAGTTCCGGGTCATTATTTCTGATCCAACAGAAAACACTTCCATGATGCACGAGCACGAGCAAAGATTCCCTCCAATAATCATTCAAAAATCTGATCATTGGTCCCCGTCACAAACGCAGGTTCCCAGTCCTGGATTCACTGCCTCTCCCTGGCCATTGTGATCCCCCCCCCCCCCCCCACACCTTCCCGTTCCCTCCACCCTCCCGGGCACCTTCAGGACACCTCCCACAAATCCCCCCATGGCCTCCCTGCTCCGGAAACCTCTCTCTGCCTCTCCCGATGCATCTCCAGATGCGAGAAGTCTTCTATCTCCTAATCATGACCCCCCCCCCCCCCACCCCCCACTTCCTGTAACTTCCTCCAGCCCCACACCCCTCGCAGTTGTCTGCGTTCCGGCCTCTTGAGCATCACCCCCCTTCCCCCCCCCCCCTCCCACCCCCTCCCCACCCCCCCCCCCCCCCGATTCCCATCGCTCCGCCATTGGCGGCCATGCCTTCAGCCGGCTTGGGGGGGGGGAGGGCCTAAACTCCGGGATTCCTTCCCTAAACCCCTCTGCCTCTTCTTTAGGAGGAGGCCTTCACCTCACGGGATCTTCCTGTTCCGCCGACAGCGTAGCCACACCGCAGGATTCCATGCGGAGTGGGGGGGCGGGGGGGGGATGAATCAATGGAAATCCCGTTGACGGCGATGGAACCAGAGGATTCTGCCAGCCCATGGCAGGTCCCCTCCCAGGGAACAGGCCACGGCGAGGTCAGTGGACCACCCCCCCCCCTCCCCAAGCCTCTTTGATGGCCTGAGTTACGAAATGATTGATGACGAGATGGAGGTTTGCTGACCTGGGCTGATCAGACGTCACTAAAGCTGGTAACTGTTCTTGCGGAGCCCAAGTCACAGCTTGGTCTGGAGCCTGCTCTGCCCAAGACCGCAGGAAACGACAAACAGTCGTGAATGTAGCCCAGACCATCACGCAAACCAGCCTCCCATCCATTGACTCTATCTATAATTCCCGCTGCCTCAGAAAGGCAGCCAGCATCATTAAGGACCCCAACGCACCCCAGACACCTTCTCCCATCGGGAAAACGATACCAAAGTTTGAGGTCACGTACCAACCGACTCAAGAACAGCTTCTTCCCTGCTGCCATCAGACTTTTGAATGGACCTACCTGGTATTAAGTTGATCTTTTCTCTACACCTTGCTATAACTGTAACATTATATTCTGCCGTCTCTCCTTCCTTCCCTATGTACGGTATGCATTGTCTGTACAGCACGCAAGAAACAATACATTTCACTGTGTACATGTGACAATAATAAATCAAATCAAATAATCCTTGAATACTGTGGGAGAGAGTGTTTCTGAGACACAGTGAGTGAGGTGCCGGCTGACAGCACGGGTTACATTATACCCACCTGGATTTCCTGCTGGAGACTGGTACTGGGTCCCAGGGAGAAGGAGACCATCTCATCTGTCACGGGGAATTTTGCCGGGATGCACCCGCATTGTTTTATCAGTTGAGGGTTTGAGCCATTCATGTACTGGTAACCAAAGAACGTGTCTTCTTTCCAATGTTTTAAAACATACGCTGTGCGGGACACAAGAGGCACATTGTTAATCTCAGGGAGGCTGACCTGTGGAGATCAATCCTGCCCAAATGTTTAAGCTGGTACCGTCACCCATGGGCACCACTGGGAATGTTCCCCGAGTATCAGCTGGTCCTCGGGCACCATGTGGTGGGGGGGGGGGGGGGGAGAGAGTGCTGTTCCTGCACCCCCCCCCCCACAGCCCCGCACACCCCCCACCCCACCCCACCCACCGCACCAACCTGCCAACCGTGAAGAGGCCAACCCGTTGGCATCACCGACCCAAGATGGCGGCCAGTTCAGCCTGTTCCGGCCACGGTCCAGCCCTCACTGGCCCGCCTCAGGTGGCTAATCGTCCGGCGTACCCGCAGCATTTGAGCCGCTCCCGTTCCAGGGAATGGGACGCAGCTCGCCGGAGATATCCCATCATTACAGGCGAGAGTCAGGGGTCAGTGCCAAAGAAGTTCAAATGTTGATCCCAGGATTACTGGGTGTGAAACTGGACAATCCAGTGCGACTATCCATTTATTTATTGTTTGACGGGCTGTGCGCATCGCTGGCTGGACCAGCCCATCCCGGGCTGCCCTTCAACTGCGGCCATTTAAGAGTCACCCACATTGGTCTAGAGTCACGTGTAGGCCAGACCGGGTAAGGACGGCAGATTTCCTTCCCTAAAGGAAGTGACCCAGATGGGTTTTTACGATAATCGACGCTGGTTTCATGGTCATCGCCAGATTTTCAAGCCAGGTTTTCCCCGATCAGACTTTGCTCCACCAACGCCGGCCGGGGAATCTGGCCTCAACCAAAGCTCCATTTCCTCCAGAGGGACTGGGTAATCACGGCGGGGGGGGGGGGGGGAATGGACAGAGAATCCCGGCCTTAATTCCAGATTGGTATCGGGTTTCACCAGCTGCCGAGGTGGGATTGGAACCCTGGGTCTCTCTGGTTTACTAACCCTTACCACAGCCCCACCCGCCCAAGCAAACCCCCAATGCACAGAAATGGCGTCAGCCGCCCTCCGGGAAGCGTGTCGGAGCATTGTACAGACAAAACCCAGGCCCATCACTCCATACGAAATCCACCTGGCATCTCCTCAGAGCAGCGGAGGCCATTCGGCCCTTCGAGCCACACTCCGCCATCCCGTGTGATCATGGCTGACCCTCGATCTCCACCCCAGGTTCCCGCTTTCTGCCCCCCCCCACCGCCTCCCAACGCCATCAAAATGGGAAATAAATTACGCACCCCTTTCCTGAAAACACTCAATGATTCGGCAACAGGAGACAGAGAGTAGTGGTGGAAGGGAGTGTCTCAAAATGGAGAAGGGTGACTAGTGGTGTTCCACAGGGATCCGTGCTCAGACCACTGTTGTTTGTGATCTACATAAATGACCTGGAGGAAGGTATAGGTGGTCTGATTAGCAAGTTTGCAGATGATACTAAGATTGGTGGAGTTGCAGATAGCGAGGAGGACTGTCAGAGAATACAACAAAATATAGATAGATTGGAGAGTTGGGCAGAGAAATGGCAGATGGAGTTCAATCCAGGCAAATGCGAGGTGATGCATTTTGGAAGATCAAATTCAAGAGCGGACTATACGGTCAATGGAAGGGTCTTGGGGAAAATTGATGTACAGAGAGATCTGGGAGTTCAGGTCCATTGTTCCCTGAAGGTGGCAACGCAGGTTGATAGAGTGGCCAAGAAGGCAAACAGCATGCTTGCCTTCATCGGACGGGGTATTGAGTACAAGAGTAGGCAGGTCATGTTACAGTTGTATCGGACTTTGGTTCGGCCACATTTGGAATACCGCGTGCAGTTCTGGTCGCCACATTACCAGAAGGATGTGGATGCCTTGGAGAGGGTGCAGAGGAGGTTCACCAGGATGTTGCCTGGTATGGAGGGTGCTAGCTATGAAGAAAGGTTGAGTAGATTAGGATTGTTTTCGTTGGAAAGACGGAGGTTGAGGGGAGACCTGATTGAGGTCTACAAAATTATGAGAGGTATGGACAGGGTGGATAGCAACAAGCTTTTCCCAAGAGTGGGGGTGTCAGTTACAAGGGGTCACAATTTCAAGGTGAGAGGGGGAAAGTTTAAGGGAGATGTGCGTGGAAAGTTTTTTACGCAGAGGGTGGTGGGTGCCTGGAACGCTTTACCAGCGGAGGTGGTAGAGGCGGGCACGATAGCATCATTTAAGTGGCATCTAGACGGGTATATGAATGGGCGGCAACAGAGGGGAGTAGACCTTGGAAAATAGGAGACAGGTTTAGATAAAGGATCTGGATCGGCGCAGGCTGGGAGTGCCGAAGGGCCTGTTCCTGTGCTGTAATTTTCTTTGTTCTTTGTCCTTTGAAATAAATGCTGGATCAGCCAACGATGCTGAGATCCCGTCAATTACTTTGCAATAAATCAGCTTCAGCCAACCTCCTTCCAAAGCAGATCCATGACTGCCGACCTCGAAGCCCAGGTGATGTTTGCAGAACGCCTTTGTGAGCTGTGTATCACCTTGAAAGGCTGTCAGAAACCATAGACAATTTGCAGTCATGTGTGCGATGGTTAGAATCCAGGATTGCTGAGGGATTTGTGTGAGAGGGTGAGGCACAAAACGCTGCAGGAAACAGGGTCCACAAGATGCTAAGTGGTGTTTAGATTGAACCAAAGTGTGATTTGCAATGTTGATAAAAGGGCCTGGGCTCACTGCCCGATCCTTGGGGGCATTCCAGGGAATTGGGCCGCACGAAGACATCGCGTGTGATTACTGCGGCTCCCGTGATTGGCAGTATGGGAAGGACTCGGACCACAATATTTCAGAAACTGGCACTTGACCAAGATCTGAACTCAGCCCGCACTGACTCACCACCAGATGGTTTTCGACTTGTTTAACTATTTGGAGAGATCGTTTTCACCTCAACGTTACGAGAGGGTCCCTCAGTTTGAAACAGAGCCTCACGCCTTTGGGAAGACACCTTCCACTCACTCAGATTTCCATAGGAAATTTCAAAAGGGAATCGGATACATTATTGGGAGGGGAATATATGCAGGATTGGATAGGGAGAGGTCGGAACAGTTTCCATAGAATTCCGTCAGTGCAGATGGAGGCCATTCAGCCCATCGAGTCTGCACTGACGTTCGGAAAGAGCACCCTACCTAGACCCACTCTACCTGCCCTATCCCCACCTAACCTGCACATCGTTTGACTATTGGAGGAAACCGGAGCACCCGGAGGAAACCCACGCAGACTGGGGAAAAGGGCAGACTCCCCTCAGACAGTCATCTAGGTCGGAATTGAACCCGGGACCCTGGCACTGTGAGGCAGCAGTGCTAACCCGGGTCCCTGGCACTGTGAGACAGCAGTGTTAACCTGGGTCCCTGGCACTGTGAGGCAGCAGTGTTAACCCGGGTCCCTGGCACCGTGAGACAGCAGTGATAACCCGGGTCCCTGGCACTGTGAGACAGCAGTGTTAACCCGGGTCCCTGGCACTGTGAGACAGCAGTGTTAACCACTGTGCCACCAGTATTGGACAGACCTTTCAGACGGACACCATAGGGAGAAATGGCCGAATGACGCTGTCTGTGTTCCATCAGACACACACACACAAAACAACATACCAATAAACAACCCATGGTTTATATATAAATGCCAGAGAGACACTGGATAATGTCTGGAATTACCTGCGACTGGAACTTTGCTGAAATCCAAGTTATTCCGGACTTCGCCCAGAGTATTCCACAATATCCCAGGCACCTTTAGCGGGTTCAACCCCAGGTCAAAAATTCTGCGATGAGAAAACCGTGGTCAGATTAAACCCTGAAAACCTCCCCCCTCTGCCTGCTGAGTTAACGTCAGGAATTCCAGTGAATCCGGGGGCCAGGGAGCTGCTCGATCCTGAGGTACCCGAGTGTGAGCACCCGCGCATTCGAACTGAGTGTGTCACAGCGCTTTAACAAGGTGAAACTATTCTGTACAGCAGCAGTGACAAACTACACCTTAATACTGAGCCACGTAGAGGGAGAGGAGACCAGCGTCACACTTGGTCAGATAGATACACTGAAGGAAGGTCTGAATGGAGGAGGGCAAAACTCAAGAGGTGGAGAGGCTGTGAGAAAGAATTCCAGAGTTGAGGGCAGGTCCTTTGGGGTCGATCGGATCTTAGGAACCGGTTTTGGAGGAGGTCGATTCAATTAGTTAATCGGTGAGTTGGCGGGGGACAGTGTTCTGCCTGACAACAGTCAGCGATTGGTTCCTGGGGGATGCTTTCCGAGAGAACTGGGCAGAAGTGTTTAGACCTTGGAAGTGAAAGAAACGGTTTTAAAGCCACTTGGGCGAGCTTGCCCGTGATCTGCGTCCCTCCCGGGATGTACCGACATTCCCAGCGAGGCTACGGCCGCACGCCGATCAGGGCTGGTTCACGCAAACGTGGACCAGGCAGAACAGCACCCGAGGGGGGGGGGGGCTCTCCGGGTCATCGGAGACCCCTGGGTGGTCAGGATCTGTGTAGGGTTATCCCCTGGCCCTCCCCCTGGAAAGCGGCCATCTTGGCGCTGGTCAGCTGGCACCATGGCCCTGCCAAGCTACCTGGAGCACTGCCTGGGTGCCAGGGTGGCACTGCCGAGGGCCATGCCCATGACAGGAGGGTGGAGGAGGGGAGTTAAAGGGTGGGGGTGTCCATGGCAAGTAAGTAGGGGTCTCTGGGAGGTTGGGGGGGGGGGAGGAGGGTGATGGGTTGGGGTCCTGGAGGGGGGGGCAGTAAGGAGGCATTCGGGGCCTGAACAGTGGGGGGGGCCACAGAGACCCCATAGTGGGGTGTCCTCACTTAGTGGGGTAATGCCCACGTGTGTGGGCTGTGGGCCCCGGAAGCTGTGAGCACACGTGTCCCACGTCATCGGAACATTGGCCAATCGGGGTTGGGGATTCGGGGGAGAGACTCAGGGGCTGGAGCATCGGGAGAGAGCCTCAGGGGCTGGAGCATCGGGGGAGAGCGTCAGGGGTTGGAGCATCGGGGGAGAGCCTCAGGGGTTGGAGCATCGGAGGAGAGCGTCAGGGGTTGGAGCATCGGGGGAGAGCCTCAGGGGACGTCCTGAGCCGTCCCGACGGTGCGTGCGGCATACACCCCGTGTACGGTGTTTGTGAGGGGGCGGAGCACCCGAAAATCGGCACCGCCCCCCGATTTCGACGTAAAAACGGATCCTCCAGCCAATCGCAGAACGGGATGTCCACCATGGAAAATCCGCCACTCATTGACTTGGAAACTTTTCCGTTAAATTCCGCCCATAGCTTTGTTGGTTATTGAAGAAACCTGGACGTGGAGTGGTGAGTGGGAGATTAATAGATTAAATCACAGATCTGACCGTTTAACTAGCCGGAGAGATGATTGAAATCTATAGAGTAATGGAAGCAGAGACAGGAACAGCACTCCTCGAATCCCGGTCCTAACAGACCCCCTTCCCCCCCCCCCCCCCTCCCAGTAATCGGCAGTAACCTCTGTCTTCTGAGTTATCACAACTGGGAAAGGCTGTCCTGTGAAGAGGGGGTAGACACGAAGCAGAAGGGGGGGGGGGGGGGGGGAGGAGATCCGAGTCAAAGATAAAGCAGAAGCGAAGATTCTGACATCGTGTATTGTCTGTACAACCACAAACCTTTGCTTTTCCTGTTTCTCGCACTCTGACATAGTCAAACCCCTTTGGCTTCAATACTTACGCTGAATCAACATTGAACACAAAGTTCACTTTTCTCCCAAGTGTAAATTGTGCATCTTTGGGTAAATCGCTGCCACTTTCCGCTTTGATACTTTTGGGAATCCCGGCTGTATATGTGGTCCACCTAAAGGTCGAAACTTTCGCAAATCAGGAATACCAATATTCAAATCTACAATCTATCATTTTCTGCAATATTACTACTTATTAGGTTGAGAAATGATATTCTAGGAAATTAAATAGCTTTCAGTATCTGTATTTTAATATCTAGAAAAGCACTCCCAGGACAGGTACAGCACGGGGTTAGATACAGAGTAAAGCTCCCTCTACACTGTCCCCATCAAACACCCCCAGGACAGGTACAGCACGGGGTTAGATACAGAGTAAAGCTCCTTCTACACTGTCCCCATCAAACACTCCCAGGACAGGTACAGCACGGGGTTAGATACAGAGTAAAGCTCCCTCTACACTGTCCCCATCAAACACTCCCAGGACAGGTACAGCACGGGGTTAGATACAGAGTAAAGCTCCCTCTACACTGTCCCCATCAAACACTCCCAGGACAGGTACAGCATGGGGTTAGATACAGAGTAAAGCTCCCGCTACACTGTCCCCATCAAACACTCCCAGGACAGGTACAGCATGGGGTTAGATACAGAGTAAAGCTCCCGCTACACTGTCCCCATCAAACACTCCCAGGACAGGTACAGCACGGGGTTAGATACAGAGTAAAGCTCCCTCTATACTGTCCCCATCAAACACTCCCAGGACAGGTACAGCACGGGGTTAGATACAGAGTAAAGCTCCCTCTACACTGTCCCCATCAAACACTCCCAGGACGGGTACAGCACGGGGTTAGATACAGAGTAAAGCTCTCTCTACACTGTCCCCATCAAACACTCCCAGGACAGGTACAGCACGGGGTTAGATACAGAGTAAAGCTCCCTCTACACTGTCCCCATCAAACACTCCCAGGACGGGTACAGCACGGGGTTAGATACAGAGTAAAGCTCCCTCTACACTGTCCCCATCAAACACTCCCAGGACAGGTACAGCACAGGGTTAGATACAGAGTAAAGCTCCCTCTACACTGTCCCCATCAAACACTCCCAGGACAGGTACAGCACGGGGTTAGATACAGAGTAAAGTTCCCTCTACACTGTCCCCATCAAACACTCCCAGGACAGGTACAGCACGGGGTTAGATACAGAGTAAAGCTCCCTCTACACTGTCCCCATCGTGCGTGTAAGGAGATGGTGGATTTAATCCCTGCTGTATCTTGGAGTTAATGGTCCCATTTCAATGATACGTCAACAAGACTGTTTTCATCTTTTATAACATGGATGTCTCGTTCAGCCACTCGGACATCACAGAAATACTCACTGATATGCCTCTTGTCTGCTTTGTATCTCTTTGATCCAGTGTTGTTCGAGGATGGCTGATTGATATTCGTGCCTTCTCCGTGCTGCAGAGGGGCAATCAACAGAACAATTACCAAGGAGCAGTTGTAACAGGATTAACTTCCTTCCCAATTGCAAATCAAAGAAAGCTGAGGTTTTGAGGGGCGGGGGGGGGGGGGGGGGGGGGGGGGTGGTTGGGGGGCAGTTTTGGGTCAAAGGACAGAGTACAAAGAAAAGTCCAGCACAGGAACAGGCCCTTCGGCTCTCCAAGCCTGCGCCGACCATGCTGCCCGTCTAAACTAAAATCTTCTACACTTCCGGGGTCCGTATCCCTCTATTCCCATCCTATTCATGTATTTGTCAAGATGCCCCTTAAACGTCACTATCGTCCCTGCTTCCACCACCTCCTCCGGCAGCGAGTTCCAGGCACCCACTACCCTCTGTGTAAAAAACTTGCCTCGTACATCCCCTCTAAACCTTGCCCTTCGCACCTTAAACCTATGCCCCTTAGTAATTGACCCTCTACCCTGGGGAAAAGCCTCTAACTGTCCACTCTGTCTATGCCCCTCATAATTTTGTAGACCTCTATCAGGTCGCCCCTCAACCTCCGTCGTTCCAGTGAGAACAAACCGAGTTTATCCGACCTCGGTCTTCGCCTGAGTCAGGGTTTCTGTTCCACCACAAAGATCAAATCTAAAATCTGGGGAGCTTCGCCAAGCAGCGTCAAGTAAGTGAATGTTGCCAGGGTTTGTGGGAGGGGGAGGTTGGCATGGTTTGTGGGGGGGGGGGGGTTGTCTGGAACTCGCTGTCCGAGTTGGTGATCGAGGTTGAAACGCACAACTCATTTGGAAAGTACCTGGACCTGATTGTGAAACGCTGGAAGCAGCAAAGGCGAGGGATCGAGGGGCTGGTAAAAAGGGGAGTAAAATGAGAAGCTCGTTCCTTTTTTTTCCTGTATTTTGGCCGCTGCAGACGCGATCAACTGATTGGCCACTTTCCGTCGCTGGAACCTTTCTCTGGTTGTAAATCAGGGGGGCAGGTGCTCAGGCCAAGAGGGCAGCGTCCAGCACCATTTCAATTTGGATTCTCCAGAAACATTCCTGGGGGTCAGTGTAATTGACGGCTCTCCCTCCTGTCTCAAGGGTCCAGGTGTATTTTTAACACCTAGGCACCGTGGACCCCCACCCCCCCAACCACCAGCAGCTGGTAAGAGACCCAAGGACCAATATCAATCCGACACGCTTGGCATGCTCGGGGTGTTCCGTCGTGCCTAGCCCGTGCCGGCCTAAGATCGCGGAACATTCCGGAAGGGGCCTCCATTCTGGGGCAGGCTCGGAGGTGCTTCCCCGATAAGCTGGTGGCCTGCTGGCCGAGCAGGCGAGGCAGTCAGACGGCCCACCCACAGGGTCCTCTGGCACGCCAACTTTCAGCGCGGAGTGTCGGTGGCTCATAGCGAAAGAGCTGGAATTCTTTATTTAACTCACCAGCTGGCTTCTTCCGAATGAGGAAAGAGGGGCTTTGATCCTATATTGGGCAATGATGTAAGGAGCAGAGTTTAGTGAAAGTTGAACTGAAACTTCCTCTGAAGACTGATGAGCACGTCCAGGTTTCAGACTGGCACCATCGATGCCCGTCCGTGGGGCGATGCTACATTCCCCATTGGGACTTGGCCGATTTCGGGGATAATTCCGCCCAGTGTTTCTAAGCAAGCGGAGGAGGAGCTCCCCTACTTTTGATGGCACACATTATTAAATTCGGTCAATAGGCCCAAAGGTTGTCAATGGGATCTCGATATCCAGCCCTGGTGAACTGGAGCCGAGAGTTAGGGAGGAGGGGTTAATGGGGGGATTGTTGGGTTACGGGTATACGGGTTACGTGGGTTTAAGTAGGGTGATCATTGCTCGGCACAACATCGAGGGCTGAAGGGCCTGTTCTGTGCTGTTCTATGTTCTATGTTCTATGTGCAGGGTGGGTGGATTGGCCATGCTAAATTGCCCCTAAATTGGAGAAAATGAATTGGGAACTCTAAATTTATTTTTTAAAAAGACAGAGATAGATAGGTTTAATAATAATAATAACAGCTTATTGTCACAAGTAGGCTTCAATGAAGTTACTGTGAAAGGCCCCTAGTCACCACATTCCGTCGCCTGTTCGGGGAGGCTGGTACGGGAATTGAACCCACGCTGCTGCCTTGTTCTGCATTACAAGCCAGCTATTTAGCCTACTGTGCTAAACCAGCCCCAGTGATTAATAAGGGGATCGGGGTTATGGGGCGAAGGCAGGAGAATGGGCATGAGAAAAATATCAGCCATGATTGAATGGTGGAGCAGACTCGATGGGCCGAGTGGCCTAATTCTGCTCCTATGTCTTCTGGTCTTATGGAGTAATCTGCAACTGACAACTGGCGCTGGACGAAATGCTCATTTTAAATCAGGGATTGATTAAGTTTTGCTTCAGAACTGTAAACAATGTTGAATATGGGGAAGGAATGTTTCGCTGTCACCTTCCAACTCTCGCTTTCAAATAAATCACCATTCCTTCGTCAGCATCGAACCAAACCCTGGGACGCCCTCACTAACAGCACAGTGGGTGTGCCTACGCCACACGGACTGCGGAGGCTCAGGGCCGGTGTCTCACCCACCACCTTCCGAAGGGTAATCGGGGAAGGGCAAGGAATGTTGGTGTAGCGACGCCCACATCTGCCAAGGAAAACAAAACAAAGTAGGGGCATTTCCCCCCCCCCTCCCCGCTTCTGCCCCCCCCCAACCCACCCCGCCCAAGGCAGGTTTGGTGGTGAGCGGACGCAGAGAATCTATCGGGAGCCAAGAGGCATCAAGGGCGGGTTAATGGCTGGTGGGCGTGACCGGTATTTGCATTTCATGAATGTTTATCCAAACACAGGATGGGCTGAATGGAAACAAGAACTGTTCAGTTCCATGTTTACTCGGGGATTAGTTCAAAGTGGGACTTGTATCCATCCCCGATCACAATCCATCACTGCCTGATGCATCACAGCCAAAGTTAACTTGTGGAGACAAGACTTTAGAAACTTTGGAATTGTCTGTGTCATAATTCCCTGGGCTGGGACACAGTCCATTTCAGCCGCACTCGACCCACAATCGCAACATCAGTGAAATTAGATATTATTCTAAAATACCGAGGGCCTTGACTGATCCCAAATAATCTGGGGTCACCCGGTTTGTAACTTTAACGCAAGTTACCTTTTATTCTGTACAGTATTATAATTAAACTGACAGGAAATGTAACTAACTATCCAATACCCCTTTCCGACCCCCCCCCCTTTCTAACTGACACCGTTCTCCATACACACACACACACATACACACAGACACACACACACAGACACACACACACACACACATACACAGGGGAAAGGTCTTTTTGGGGTTCAGCTTTCATTTTGAAACTTCTTCCTTCCAGGCTTGTGATGGTTTTCTCTGGAAAGGTTGCCTACTTTCGCTGTTGATTCAGGATCGTTTCAAATTCCCGACAAAGATGTGCCAGGAACTCACTGGTTTTAGAAAAATGAAGCAGCGAGAGAGAGAGAGAGAGAGTTCTTTTCACTTCCAAGGTTCAAACACTTCTGTCCCGCTTGCTCAGAAAGCATCATGCAGGAACCTGGCTGTTGTCAGGCAGAACACGGTCCCTAGTCAACCCGCATATCATAGATAGAATTTACAGTGCAGAAGGAGGCCATTCGGCCCATCGAGTCTGCACCGGCTCTTGGAAAGAGCACCCTACCCAAGGTCAACACCTCCACCCTATCCCCATAACCCAGTAACCCCACCCAACACTAAGGGCAATTTTGGACACTAAGGGCAATTTATCATGTCCAATCCACCTAACTTGCACATCTTTGGACTGTGGGAGGAAACCGGAGCACCCGGAGGAAACCCACGCACACACGGGGAGGATGTGCAGACTCCGCACAGACAGTGACCCAAGCCGGGAATCGAACCTGGGACCCTGGAGCTGTGAGCGAGTGTGCTAGCCACTGTGCTACCGTGCTGCCCCTTCTGCATGTTGCCTGCCAGCCAGCCAATTAAACCGACTTCCTCCACAACCGGTTCCTAAGGGCGCCAGCAAGTCTGTTCCTCCTTCCCAAAACCTAGGAACACACTGTCCTGCCCAGCCAGGCTGCTTCAGCTGGAGTCCTCTGCTTAAAAATGAAATGAAATGAAATGAAAATTGCTTATTGTCACGAGTAGGCTTCAAATGAAGTTACTGTGAAAAGCCCCTAGTCGCCACATTCCGGCGCCTGTCCGGGGAGGCTGGTACGGGAATCGAACCCCCGCTGCTGGCCTGCTTTCAGAGCCAGCTATTTAGCCCAGTGTGCTAAACCAGCCCGGTTGCGGGTTCAGGGAACAGAAATAATAAAAATAAAATAAATGGGATCAAAAGGGACAAAAGAGGAAGGACTCTGACATCTATGTTTAAGTCTGGGATAGACAGAATTTTGGTCTCAGGGAATTAAGGGATATGGGGACCAGGAGCAAGCTCGAGGGGCTGAATGGTCCACTCGTGTTCCTATTCCCGTGTTTTCACTGGGTTCACGCGTGCTGCAATGAGATACTTGTTTCTGGAAGCTGAAAAGCGATTTAATTTCAGCAGCCAAAGTAAGCAAAACGGGCAAATGAATTGTTGATTTTGTTATAACGAAATGTCACATATTCCGTATGTGACCATATAACCTTGCAGCAAAAAAAAAGGTGTCCTTCCACCGATCAGGCAGCTGCTAGCTCACTGAAATCTTTTTTACTGAGTTCCCTCCCCCCATCACCACCCCCGTGCCCCCAGCCCCACTCCCTTTGAAATACTTGGCCCCGATCTCGAGAATTTCCTGTTTGGCTCAGTGAAGCTGAAAGATTTTCAGGAAAACTATTTGCTTTTTGCTTGACATTTTATGATAAGTAGAAATTTGGCTCCTTTAGCCTAAACAAGTTCTGGTTCAAACAAGTTGTGCAATACCCCCCCCCAGGCGTGGGGTCGTGCACACTAATCCCAGTAGTGTTGACACTGCTGTTATGGACCAGGGTTTAGAGAACCCCAAAGTGTATCATGGAGTTCACCTGACCCACAACTTTTACTGGATTGTGGTATGGCCCACTCTTACAGGCGTGGGACAGCAGAAATGGAAAAGTATTTTTCAAAGCAAAACAATGTTTATTCTATGAACTCCAGTTCATAAAACATACAGTGAACATCTTAGCAACCATTAATTCAAATACAACCCCCAAAGAATACAACACTAAGTAATCCTTAATAACTTCCCAAACAACATCCAGAAGACAAAAGAAACACCTTTTAACAGAAGCACATCAGGTTTACATTCACTACTGAGAACATTTATCATTCGGAATTCACCAAATGATCAAGAGATAGTCTTTTCATGGCAGAGAGAACAGCAGTACACCTGCTGTGTCTGGCTTCAGCTCCAACACTGAAAACAAAACTAAAACACACCCTGCCGCAAACAGCCTAAAACAAAAGTAAAAAGGTGACAGACAGCCCAGCTCCTCCCACACTCTGACATCACTGATAAACACCCAATTCTTAAAGGTACATTTAGAACAGTACAGCACAGAACAGGCCCTTCGGCCCTCGATGTTGTGCCGAGCAATGATCACCCTACTCAAACTCACATATCCACCATATACCTGTAACCCAACAACTCCCCCTTAACCTTACTTTTAGGACACTACGGGCAATTTAGCCTGGCCAATCCACCTAACCCGCACATCTTTGGACCGTGGGAGGAAACCGGAGCACCCGGAGGAAACCCACGCACACACGGGGAGGACGTGCAGACTCCACACAGACAGTGACCCAAGCCGGGAACCGAACCTGGGACTCTGGAGCTGTGAAGCATTGATGCTAACCACCATGCTACCGTGCTGCCCCCTATTTCTGAAGCACTCATTTCTTAAAGGTACTCTCACATGGCACTGCAACCTGAGAGTGGCTGCAGCCTGGGATCGCACCATGCTGCAAGCACAGGTAATATCCAGGTGCAGCTTCCGGGTACTAAGGGAGAGGAATTGGACGCTCAGGGACCCCTGTAAAAACCAGTGATGGGAAATCCCAAACAGCTGCAGCTTGTTTGAATGAGTTTCTGCATAAATTCTTGAATGATACCTGTTCCTTCGATGATGTCCAGAGTGTTTTCATCTACCAGCCAGGAGTAGCAGGGGAAATTGTAGACTCTGTCATCGGGGGCTTTCACAGTGACACACTCACAGTACCAACTGTCTTCGGGCAGTAGAAAGTGTGTATCTTTGTACAGCTTCACCAGCAGAATCTCCCCAAGATCACTTTTGCTTTTAACTGTTATGGTTATGGTCTGGATATGAAGCAAAAGAGAGGGAACGGTTAGTTGTCAAGTGTGGCGGTGGGTAGGGGGTAGGGGAAGGGGGGGGGGGGGGGGGGTGTTAGCAGGAAAGGATCCCGAATTTTCCATCAACAAACTCTTCTCCGAGGAGGAGGTCTGGGGGGCGCAGTGACACGAGGTCTGGGCCAAAACCCCTCCCCATGGCTTCATCACCGGAGCAGCGACCTGTTCCGGGGAAGAATGAGTCAGACGGAGGTCTGTCTGCCCCAGTGTGGCACTGGGCGCGGCTGGAGAATTGGAATTGGAAAATATCTTTCCCCTCAATCCTACCCCCCCACCCCCCTCTGAACCAGTCAGTCAGGAGGGAGGGCAATAAATTTTTAAAAATAAATTTAGAGTACCCAATTCCTTTGTTTTCCCATTTAAGGGACAATTTAGCGCGGCCAATCCACCTACCCGGCACATCTTTGGGTTGTGGGGGCGAAACCCACGCAGACACAGGGAGAATGTGCAAACTCCACACGGACAGTGACCCAGAGCCGGGATCGAACCCGGGTCCTCGGCACCGTGAGGCAGCAGTGCTAACCACTGCGCCACCCTGCCGCCCATAATAATAATAATCTGATAATCTTTACTCTTGTCACAAGTCGGCCTACATTAACACTGCAATGAAGTTACTGTGAAAAGCCCCTAGTCGCCACATTCCGGCGCCTGTTCGGGTACACAGAGGGAGGATTCAGAATGTCCAATTCACCCAACAAGCACGTCTTTCGGGACTTGTGGGAGGAAACCGGAGCACCCGGAGGGAACCCCACGCAGACACGGGGAGAACGTGCAGACTCCGCACAGACAGTGACCCAAGCCGGGAATCGAACCCGGGACCCTGGCGCTGTGAAGCAACAGTGCTAACCGCTGTGCTGCCGTGCTACCTGGGAGGGCGATAATTACCCGTTCCTCCCCCCCGCCCCACCTAATTCCCACACTGTGAGTTTGAGCCCCACAATCCCAAATCAATGATTGCCCGCTGCACCGTCTCACTCCCAATCCTTCTGTGACATCCTCCAGCTCGGCACAATCTCTCCACCATTTCAATACCTGGGCTGTCAGCCATTCGCACAAGGTGCAGAGGGGGACTTGAGTAAAAATGTTTTTAACGGAGAGGGTAACGGGAGTCTGGATTCGCTGCCCGAGTTAGTGGTGGAGGCGGAGACCCTAAACTCTTTTAAAAAGTACCTGGATCTGCATCTTCAGTGGACCTGGTGGACTGGGTACAGGAAGGGATTAGAAAGGGCACCTGGGTGCCCTCGGGCTGGCATGCACAAGACGGGCCGAATAGCCTCCTGTGCTGTGACCTTTCTACGGTTCTAACCGACACAGATTTTCCCTTATGCCGTTACAACGAGATGAATGGATTGTGAGCTGCTCTCTTGTTGTGTTACTGAGTTAGCAACAGAGCTAATACCAAACTCTTATTCAGCAAGGGAGCTGAACACTAACGCGGACAGGTAAATGGCAGGTTACGAGAAGAATACTCACAGACCCATGGCGTAAATTGAACAAGGCCCACACCTTGAACTTTTCAGACCTGTCCAGGGAGCCCACCAGCGACACGTAAACCTTATCCACCGTCCCAGCTTTGACAAAGTCTCCAGTGGCCAGTGTGACTTGGTAATTGACAGACATGTTCACCCAGAGCTGCTGGAAGGACTTCTGCTGCGTTTAGTCTGAGTGAATGAAGTGGGCGGATAGAGAGGGGGGAGGGGGGGGGGGGGGGGGGGGGGGGGCGGTGGCCAGATGGATCAAATCAACCCTTATTTGGCAAACATTAAGGAGAAATTTAAACTTCAGAGATGGTGCCAGCCTGTCAGGTTCTGACACGTTTGGCAGGTCTAAGAAGTTTTGGTTTAAGAAAAGTTTGACACAGTTCTCTGCCCCCTAGACTGATATTCACCAGAGTCCAGCCTCAATCTCTCCTCTGCTTCCCCGAGCAACTGACAGCATCTCATTCATCAGTAATCCAGACCCCAGCGTCTTGCTGTAGCCACTCCAGCTAATGTTATTAATGAATCGACTTGCCCCCGTGAGTTAACACTTGACTCAGAGACCCAGGATTTGCCTGCAGTTACATTGAGACGTGGGCCAGTCTAAACACACGACACATTCACAATAACCCCCAGATAACATCAGCTCAGGCTGCTGAATGAAACCAGAAGAGACACTTCCATTCCAACCTCACATTTCTACTCGATAATGAACTATCTTAGCCCCCGCACTCCTCTGTCTTACACTGGGAGGCAGGTCTTCAGAACCTGGGTCGGCACGGTAGCACAGTGGTTAGCGTTGTGGCATCACAGCGCCAGGGTCCCAGGTTCGATTCCCCGCTGGGTCACTGTCTGTGCGGAGTCTGCTCGTTCTCCCCGTGTCTGCGTGGGTTTCCTCCGGGTGCTCCGGTTTCCTCCCACAGTCCAAAGACTCGCAGGTTAGGTGGACTGGCCATGCTCAATTTCCCCTTAATGTCCGAAATAAATTTGGGTGGGGTTACGGGGATGGGGTGGAGGTTTGGGCTTAAGTAGGGTGCTCTTTCCAAGGGCCAGTGCAGACTCGATGGGCCGAATGGCCTCCTTCTGCATTGTATACGTGTGTGATTTGAAAGGTCAGACCCTTGGTGTCTGTTACCCTTGTTTCACGCTTCCTCAGTAATTGTCTCAATATTCTGAAACTCAATCGGGCTGAGAAATATATTAATTCTTATCCATTCATAATCATTGCATAAAAATCACTTGTATTATTTATTTGTTCAGTTAGGGGATGTGGGTGTGGCCGGCTGGGCCAATATTTATTACCCATCCCTAAATTCCTCTGGCCTTTTTTTCCAATTAAGGGGCAATTTAGCCTGGCCAATCCACCTACTCGGCACATCTTTGGGTTGTGGGGGCGAAACCCACGCAGACACGGGGAGAATGTGCCAACTCCACACGGACAGTGACCCAGAGCCGGGATCGAACCTGGGACCTTGGCTCCGTGAGGCAGCAGTGCTAACCCACTGTGTCACTGTGTCGCCCTCCTCGGCAACATGAGGCAGCAGTGCTAACCACTGCACCAGCCTGCCGCCCAACCACTTGCCTTCTTTACAACAATGCTCCCGTGGTCTTCTGAATGAAGGGGCGGGTTCCCGAGGCCGCTATCGAACATTCCCAATTGGGCGGAGAATGGAGTGTCGGTGGTAAACCCGTGTCGATGAGCCCCACACTGGCAGGATTAGCAACCATTTCAATTTAATCAACAAGCTGGAATTCTGAGTCTCCACCATCAGAGACCCCATCAGTCACCCCCCTCAGATCATTGACAGCTCCTCTCCACAGCAAAAGGAGCAAAGTGGTTTAACTTCCTCTTATTCACAGCAGAAAGCACTTAGCTGTTTTTGATGTGGTAGGATGTTGTCAGTCATAGCAAGAGTGTCCATTATGGTGAGCATCAAAGCAGGGTAATGGAAATGCATTCAAGCGTGAAGGGAAATATCGATAAACAATCCACTAAGCACCTGTCTCTGGACTAATAAAAGTATCAATCGCTGGCTAGTGAAACGTGTTGCTGTGTGAAGTTGAATAGAGGATTTGCATTTCAAAGGCTCTCAGGGGATTTAAAGCCTTTTCAAGTGTTCTTGGCTTCAGAGGAAGCCTCTGACACTTGTAACAGCTGCTGCTTTAAACACTTCTGTCTGAGGCAGCAGATGTTAGAGAAGGGTAAGTGAAATTGCAAAGATCTTTTACCTTACTGCCTGGATGGCTCTTCAGCTTTAAGGCACGGGTGACTGATGTGGGGTGTGATGGGGTCTCTGACGTGGGTCTGTGATGTCCTAAGCCTACTCGTGACAATAACGATTATTATTATTAAACCTAATCTGACAATTGGGTTTTGGGTTAGGTACGGCCCCTCAGGAAAGTTACCGTGGAGAGTGCACAGGGCAGATTCACTGCAGGGGGAAATTCAGAGAGTTTGCATAAATATGGCTCGTATTTAAAAAAAATTATTTTTATGCTCCTCCTTTTTCACATTTTCTCCCACATTTCCAGCCACCAACAATAATCAGTAATGAATGTAATGTCAATCCCCATGTTGATAACAACGATCCCATCCTCCCACCAAACCCCCAGACATCAGCCCGCATGTTAACATAAACAAATAACAAAAAGGAATCAGGAGTCACCCATAGTCGCCATTAACACACACAGCCCCCCTCCCCCCCAACCCTCCCAGCCCCCAACCCCCCTAACGTTCGATGTGATCCAATTCTCGAAAGTGCAGAATGAATAACACCCATGAATTGTAGAACCCCTCCCTCCTTCCCCTCAGTTCAAATTTAACCTTCTCCAGCGTTAAGAATACCAGCAGGTCTCCCCCCTCTCCCCCCCCCCCCCCCCCCCACCACGCCAGGGCACAGGGTGGAGAGGTTGATCTCCACCCTAACAGGATCCGCCTTCGGGCGATCAACGAGGCGAAGGCTACAACATCTGCCCCCGCGCCCGTTTCCAACCCCTGGATGGTGAATCCCGGCCTAAAAACCTAACGATGGCCATACACCATTGCTGATTGTGGTAAAAACCCATCTGGGTCACTAATGTCATTTAGGGAAGGGGAAATCTGCCGTCCTTACCCGGTCTGGCCTACACGTGACTCCAGGCCCACAGCGATGTGGTTCACTCTTAACTGCCTGTAAAATGGGCCGAGTGGGATGCTCAATTCAGGGGCAATTAGGGATGGGCAATAAATGCAGGACCAGTCAGAGTCGCCACATCGCATGAATGAATTTTTAAAAAGCTCAACACCATCCAGGACTAGGCAGCCCAACCTACCCAGCACTCTATCCACCACACACAACATTCACTCCCTCCACCACCGACGCACAGCGGCAGCCGTGTGTCCCGTCTACAAGATGCACCGCAGCAACTCACCAAGGTTCCTTAGGCAGCTTCCAAACCCACGGCCTCTACCATCTAGAAGGACAAGAGCAGCAGATACCTGGGAACCCCACCACCTGGAGGTTCCCCTCCCAGTCACTCCCCACCCCGACTGGGAAATATATCGGCCGTTCCTTCACTGTCACTGGGGCAACATCCTGGAACTCCCTCCCTAACAGCACAGTGGGTGTACCTACAGCACACGGACAGGAAGGCAGCTCACCACCACCTTCTCAAGGGACAATTAGGGATGGGCAATAATTGCTACCCCAGCGAGGGCCAGTGGCCATGGTAACCGGACCCCAGGAAGAGTTAGTTGCCATGGTAAACTTATCTCAACCTTGAATTGTCCAATAGCAGAAGGGCGGCCAGAGTTTTGGGGGAAGAATGATCCATATTTCTGTGAAGATTTATATGAAAATGTGCTCGCTGATGTCACCGCTGAATGATCTACCCCCTCCAATTTGAAACTCACATTCTCTTGATGACCCGACCAGAGAAATAGCTGCTCAGGAAATGCGCTATCTAACACTTTCCACACTGTGAACCTCCTGATCAGATCTCCCTTCCATCTGTTAAACTCTTAATCAATACGAGCCACATTTATGCAAACTCTCTGAATTTCCCCCTGCACTGAATCTGCCCTGTACACTCTCCATGGTAACTTTCCTGAGGGGCCACACCTAACCCAATCGCCAGATGAGGTTTATTGATAATAATAATCTTTATTGTCACAAGTAGGCTGACATTAACACTGCATTTTATTCGGGCGTTAATGATTTTGCAACAACAAAAGTATAATTCAGTGCGTAACCGAACCCCAACCTATATCCATACACAGCAAACATGGCTCCCACACACAATTCCCAAGGCCCTCCATCTCCTCTCGCTGATCCCGCCTGACCTAAACCAAACTAACTCCCCCTGCCCCCCAACATTCCCTACCACCACCCCCCCCCCCCCCCCCCCCCCCCCCAGTATTGAACCTGCTGACAGTTTATTTTTCCCCGAAGAAGTCGATAAACGGCTGCCACCTCCCAACGTCGATCCTCACAGGGCAAACCTAATTTTCTCAGGCCTGAGAAACTTGGCCATGTCGCTAACCCATCCCCCCCCTCCCCCCCCCCCCCCCCCCCCCCCCGCCCCCGGAAGAACCCCTTCCAGTCCTTTGATGCTCTCAGCACCATTGTCAATGGCTCTATGGCCAAGGTAAACAGCAGTGGGGAGAGGGGTCATCCCTGCCATGTCCCCCGGTGCAGTCTAAAGTAGTCCGAACTCCACCCGGTTCGCCCGCACGCTCGCCACCGGCGGCCGGTACAGCAACCGGAACCCGGTCTACAAAACCCTGCCCAAACCCGGACCACCCCAGGACCTCCCACAGATACATCCACTCCACCCGGTCGAAGGCCTTCTCCGTGTCCATAGCAACCACCAACTCCCCCCCCCCCCCCCCCCCTCCCGGAGGGCATCATGATTACATTCAAGAGCCTCCTAACGTTGGCCGTTCACTACCTGCATTTGAAATCCCCGCCTGGTCCTCCCCTTTCACCCCCGGTAACGTAATCCTCTAATTGGCCAGCAATTTGGTGTCTACATTTATGTGAGTCTGTATGACCCACATTGCTCTGGGTCCTTCTCCCGCTTCGGGATCAAGGCCTGGGACATTGTTGGGGTAAGGACACCTCGCTCCCTGGCCTCATTAAACACCCTCACAGGGCAGCACGGTGGCCTAGTGGTTAGCACTGCTGCCTCACGGCGCTGAGGTCCCAGGTTCGATCCCGGCTCTGGGTCACTGTCCGTGTGGAGTTTGCACATTCTCCCCGTGTCTGCGTGGGTTTCACCCCCACAACCCAAAGATGTGCAGAGTAGGTGGATCGGCCATGCTAAACTGCCCCTTAATTGGAAAAAATAATTGGGTAAACTAAATTTATAAAAAAAATAAAAAAATAAATTAAACACCCTCACCAGCAGCGGGCCCAGCACCCCAAATAACTTCTTGTAAAATTCCACTGGGTATCCGTCCGGCCACGGGACTTTGCCTGACTGCATGGCCTCCAATCCCTCAACTACTTCTACAATCCCGATTGGGGCTCCCGACCTCTCCACCAACCCTTCCTCCACCTTCGCAAACTCCAAGCCCTCCAAAAACGGCCTCATCCCCTCCACCCCAGCTGGGGGCTCCGACTCATACAGCCGACTGTAAAACTCCTTGAACACCCCGCTGGGTCCAAGACCGCAGTTCCCCCCCCTTTGTCCTTCACTCTCCCTATCTCCCTGGCCACCTCCCTTTTCCTGAGCTGGTGTGCTGGCATCCTACTGGCCTTCTCACCTTACTCATATACCGCCCCCCCCCACCCCCTCGCCTTCCTCAGCTGTCCCATCGCCTTCCCTTGGATATCAGACCAAGGTACACCCACTGTGCTGTTAGGGCGGGGGTACTCGGACTTTGGCCCAGGGACGGTGAAGGAGCATCCAGGCAAGCGGACAGCATTCCCGAATCCCGAATCATTTGTGTAACTGCTGAACGTGAATCCCAGCACTGGTCCACGTGGAACAACACATCCACCAGCCCGAGTCAGTATCGTTCAGCCCCCGGTCTTGAGTTCCCGTTTGGAGCCGGACATTCTGTTACCGCTCCCCTCCCCCGCCCCCCCCCACCCCCCACCCCCCCACCCCCCGACTCTGCTCTCTGACACTTCCTCAAAGAGTTGAATACGGTTGGTCAAGAACTTCCTTCCCTTTTGCAATCTGTGCGATACTCTCATGTTTGTGAATCGAGGTTCTTTATCTGACACCTTGGAGAGAGGGTTCCGCCACCTGACCTGGTTCCAGCCTCAAACCAATTGGTCTGGACTCAGTTCTCTGCCTGCCTTCTATTACCCTTTGTGCAAGATTGTTAAACTGAGCTTGTGTCGTTGGTGGGAAACTGTAGAGCCGGGGTACGGCGTGTGGGGGGTAAATTATTACATCTCTGTATAACTCAAACACTAGAGGGCGCCACCACTTCTCCGGATATAAATCAGACCTCAGGGAATGCTGGGTGTCAGTGAAGGAGAAAGTCTGGGAGCAGCACGAGGCGTAGATTAGACTAGAAAGAGTTAACACAAGGATATTGTTAGTGTCATGTGAGAGTACCTTTGAGAAATGGGTGTTTAGGAAATGTACCTTTAAGAAATGGAATGCTCATGTTACTGGAGTGATGTCAGAGTGTGGGTGGAGCTGAGCTCTGGCTCTGCTTTTTAGTTTCAGTTTGAGAAAAGCTTGGGTGTGTCTGTTTTTTTTGCAGTGAAGTAGAGCTGTACTGTTGATCTCTGCCATCCAAAGACTATTCTATGGATCACTTGGTGAACCCAGAATTGTAAACGGTCTCAGTATTGAATGTTAACCTAATGTGCTCCTGTTTGAAGGTTTGTTAAGTCTTATGGATGTTAAAAGGACATCTTAAGGATTACTTAGTGTTGTATTCTTTGGGAGGTGTATTTGAATTGATGGTTGCTAAGATGTTCACTGTATGTTTTTAAAAGGTTAACTTGAGTTCATGGAATAAACATTGTTTTGCTTTAAAAAATACTTTTCCATTTCTGCTGTACCACACCTGTCGAGTGGGCCGTGTGCTCCCCATACCACAATCTAGCAAAAGTTGTGGGCCAGGTGAACACTTTGGGGTTCTCTAAACCCTGGCCCATAACACTAGTGACTATTAGATTATTGATTACTGCTAGTGTCATGTGACAGTCCCTTAAAGAAAAGTGCGTTTTATCAAATGGCTGACGTTATGTCGTTGTGTGGGTGGAGCTGGAATGTGATTCTGTCTTTTACTTTTGTTTTCAGCTGGAAACTGCTTTGTGTTTTATTTTCATTTTTAGTAGTCGGGAGCTCCATTCAAGTAAGAAGGTGCATTGATCTCTCCCGCAGCAATCTAAAGAATGTCTTCAGCTCACTTGACAATTTAAAAGTGATACCTGCTTCCTGTAGAGTATTCAAACCTGCTGTCTTTGTTAGAAAGGCTTTTTGATTTTATGGACGTTGCTTGGAAAGTTATTAAGGGTTACCGACAGAGTCACTGAGGGACTGCTGTGTGCTCTGTTTCACGGAGGCATGGCTGACTCCTGCTTCACCGGACTGTGCCCTACAACCAGAGGGCTTCTCAATCCACCGAATACAGAGGCCTCAGGCAAGACAAGGGGAGGTGGGGTCTGCCTCCTAATCAACACCTCCTGGTGCCTCGATGCAGCAACACTGGAATACCGGATGCTAAAGTGCCGCCCCCTTCTACCTTCCGCGGGAGTTCAGCTCCCATATCCTGACGGCAGTTTACATCAAACCCCATGCAAACGTGAAAATCGCACTGGGCGAAATATTCACCACCGAAACATCCCCAGGCCTTGTTCATCCCCAGGCCTTGAAGCTGGGGACTTCAATCGGGCCAAGCTCAAGAGCGTACCACCAAGTTACCACCAACACGTCACCTGCTCCACCAGAGGCCCAAACATCCTGGACCACTGCTACACAAATATCAAACATGCCTCCCGCTCTATCGCCCGCCCACACTTTGGCAAATCTGACCACAAGACTGTGCTCCTGCTCCCGGCTTTTCAGCAAAAACTGAAGCGGGAGAATAAGTCAGAGAAAGTTGTGCTTTGTTGGTCTGAGGAATCTGATGATCTCCTACGGGGCTGCTTAGAGTCAGTGGACTGGTCAGTGTTTAAAAACTCTGCGACCAGCCTGAACGGGTACGTCACTACAGTAACTGACTTCATTAGTCAGTGTGTAGAAGACTGCGTGCCAAAGAAGCGAATCCGTGTGTTTCCCAACCGGAAACCCTGGATGAACAGGGATATCCACTGCTTGCTGAAGTCCAGGTCTGAGGCGTTCAAGTCAGGCGACCCTGACCTCGACAAGAAAGCCAGATATGGGCAGCACGGTGGCCTAGTGGTTAGCACAACCGCCTCACGGCGCTGAGGTTCCAGATTCGATCCCGGCTCTGGGTCACTGTCCGTGTGGAGTTTGCACATTCTCCCCGTGTCTGCGTGGGTTTCACCCCCCACAACCCAAAGATGTGCAGGGTAGGTGGATTGGCCGTGCTAAACTGCCCCTTAATTGGAAAAAATAATTGGGTAATCTAAATTTAAAAAAAAAAGAAAGCCAGATATGATCTAAAGAAATCCATCAAAGATGCCAAAAGACAGTACGGACCAAGCTCGAGTCCCAGGCTAGCCACACGGATCCCCGCCGTCTGTGGCAAGGACTGCAAGACATAACGGGCTACAAGATAAAGGGGTGTAAAATCGCCGACTCCACCGCACCCCTCCCTGATGAGCTCAATGCATTCTATGTCCGCCTTGAGCAACAGGTCAGCGAGAGTGAGCCCTCCACCCCAGAAGCCACGGATGAACCTGTATCTGAGATCAGCACTGCAGAGGTCAGAGCAGCCTTCTCAAAGGTCAACCCACGGAAAGCCACTGGCCCGGATGGGGGACCCGGACCGGCACTCGGGTCTTGCGCGGATCAGCTGGCAGGGGTATTCGCAGACATCTTCAACCTCTCTTTACAACAATCTGAGGTCCCTATCTGCTTCAAGAAGGCAACCATCATCCTTGTACCAAAAAAAAGCTAAGCAGCGTGCCTTAATGACTATCGTCCAGTGACTCTGACATCCATCATCATGAAGTGCTTCGAAAGGTTAGTCATGGCACGAATCAACTCCAGCCTCCCGGATTGCCTTGATCCACTACAGTTCGCCTACCGCTGCAACAGGTCCACAGCGGACACCATCTCCATGGCCCTGCACTCTACCCTGGAACACCTAGATAACAAAGACACCTATGTCAGACTCCAATCTATCGACTACAGCTCAGCCTTCAACACCATCATTCCGACGAAACTCATCTCCAAACACCGTAGCCTTGGCCTCGGCTCCTCCCTCTGCAACTGGATCCTGAACTTCCTAACCCACAGGCCACAATCAGTAAAGATAGGCAACAACACCTCCTCCACAATCATCCTCAACACCGGTGCCCCACAAGGCTGTGTCCTCAGCCCCTACTTTACTCCATATACACCAATGACTGTGTGGCCAAATTCCCCTCCAACTCGATTTTCAGATTTGCTGATGACACCACCGTAGTGGGTCAGATTTCAATGAGGAGACAGAGTACAGGAATGAGATAGAGAATCTGGTGAACTGGCGCGACGACAATAATCTCTCCCTCAATGTCAACAAAATGAAGGAGATTGTCATCGACTTCAGGAAGCGTAGTGGAGAACATGCCCCTGTCTACATCAATGGGAACGAAGTAGAAAGGGTCGAGAGCTTCAAGTGTTTAGGTGTCCAGATCACCAACAGCCTGTCCTGGCCCCCCCATGCCGACACTATAGTTTTTTTTTAGAAAATATTTTATTCAAGCATTTGTAATTTTCACAATTTAACATATTGACATTTCTAAAACAACCACACGGGTCGACGCACAAAATGCCCCCTAAAATAACAACAAACCTTATCTGAGCAACCAGCAGTAGACAGTGCAAGTCTATCATGCTCAAGTGCACAGCAAGACGACTCTGACAGTCTACCCAGCTCATCTAACCGACAAGAAGACACCGAAGGTCTACCCACCGTATGTGCGACAAGTGACAAAGGCTTCACAATTCCCACACAACCTGTGCGACATCTCAGCGAGACTGACAGATCTCAGCTAGTATGTACAGAGGCATTGGGCAATCAAAGTGAGGCTACTAGTGACTCCAGTGACACCACGTTAATTCAAACCTCATCCACTCGAGCCTCTCCACAAGAAAATGCATTCCTGAACGTTTTGACTCCGGACGAGGAGCATCAAGACACCTCAGATGATTCAAGTGACACCTCAGATGATTCAGGTGAACCTGAAATTACTCCGGACGGGGAGTGCCAAGAAAGCAAAGCTGATTCAGGTGAACCAGAAAGGACTCCAGATGGGGAGCATCGAGGAATCAGAGACGGCACGCTCAATGAAACAGCAGATGCCAAAAAGGACACTGACACAAGTAACTTTGTGAAGGACTCAAATTCTCCACTCGGTATGGTCATTGAGCGCAACAAACACAACAACAAAACCGATGAAAACAACAACAAGAAGCGTACCAAAGGCACCAACGTCAACAACAAGCACGACAAAAACAACAACAATAGACCAACGACTGGTACAACATGGTACAACTCTGCAAATGCCAGACAATGTAGCAGCACAGCTCCTAACACTGGCAAGGGTATGACAGCAAATCTCACCGATTCAAGTTTGCTCCACTACGAACAAGCAAACCAGCTTTCAAGGCAGATGACAAACTGCATCAATATCGCAATCACAAGGAACAGTCCAGGTTGGACAGCACAGATGAGATACTGCATCGCTACCACAAGCCTGGAAAAAAAGGGTCCAAATCAGACCACAAAGTGATTTGACCGTTTGCACACCTGATGACTTCTTGGTTCCTTAAGCACAGGGACACTGACGATGTTCACAATCAAATGACAACATCAACGTCGACACTTGAATAACAAAACCAAAAAACCACTCGACCGTATAAATTCATGAACTTTGGACTCATACATATTATTTGGTATTGTATAATCAAAACTGTCATCATGATTTGTACCTGTCATCACTTATCTACCTATTTTGTTCAATTTTCTTTCACGCTGTACAGAAAATATGTAACACTCAAAAAAGGGGGATGTGGTGATATGCATCACTATAAATACACAAGGAGTTAATGTAAATACACTAAGACTAAGTAAACATTAGAGGGAACACCAGAGACATAATGACATGCAAACATACAGCTAATGAACACATAGAATAGGATACGACCAATGGGCAGTCAGAGGTGACACTACCACAAGGAGACAACCCATATATAAGGACAGGGCACACATGCCCTTTCTCTTTCCACAGGCGACACTTAGAGAGTAGGACAGAGGCAGATCAGAGCATCACACCCACCACGTGGCTTAGAGCAGACCGGTTAGTTAGACTGAGTTACTATAGCAAGATTAGCAGGAGAGTCAAAGTCAAGTAGGAGGATTGTTAACTGTTCAATAAATGTGTTAAACCGATCTCCAAGTCTGAACCTTCCTTTGTCAGAGCATATATCAAGGAAGCAGCTTATGCTACATGAAGAAGCAGAACACAGCAATGTCTTCACGGAAAAGCCAGATAAAGATCCTGATAACGAATTGGAGGAGCCGATGTCTCAATGTTTTGAGTACAGGCAATCGAGCGCCATATGAGGAAGTCATCGACAACCCAATAGGATCGGCCAGAGAGAGTTAAGGGTTAAGAGAATGCGGAACATTCTGGTTTACTGTGCTCAGAAAGACGAGAGAATTATCAGCTGCAAAGATCAGAAAGTTGAGCGGTTGAAGCAACGGATGTGTGAGTTTGTTAGCCAGGGGATTGTGGAGATAGAGAGAGATAGAACGATAGGCTCCGTGTCTGGACCTGTGCGACCTGCCGGGTTACAGTGGGTCCAGTCTGTAGTCGGAACGCCAACGCACTCAGGAGTGAAGCTCAAAAAATAAAAACCAAATAAAACACTAAAGAGGGAAGAATGAATGTTTCAAATGAGAATTGACGAGGGCTGAGGAAATTGCAGATGCACTAGTGATAATTTACCAAAATTCACTAGACTCTGGGTGGATTGGAAATTAGCAAACATGACACCACTGTTTAAAAAAGGAGGTAGGCAGAAAGCAGGCAATTATAGGCCAGTGAGCTTAACTTCGGTAGTAGGGAAGATGCTGGAATCTATCAACAAGGAAGAAATTGCGAGGCATCTGGATAGAAATTGTCCCATTGGGCAGACGCAGCATGGGTTCAAAAAGGGCAGGCCGTGCCTAACTAATTTAGTGGAATTTTTTGAGGACATTACCAGTGCAGTAGATAACGGGGAGCCAATGGATGTGGTATATCTGGATTTCCAGAAAGCCTTTGACAAGGTGCCACACAAAAGGTTGCTGCATAAGATAAAGATGCATGGCATTAAGGGTAAAGTAGTAGCATGGATAGAGGATTGGTTAATTAATAGAAAGCAAAGAGTGGGGATTAATGGGTGTTTCTCTGGTTGGCAATCAGTAGCTAGTGGTGTCTCTCAGGGATCAGTGTTGGGCCCACAATTGTTCACAATTTACATTGATGATTTGGAGTTGGGGACCAAGGGCAATGTGTCCAAGTTTGCAGATGACACAAAGATGAGTGGTAAAGCGAAAAGTGCAGAGGATACTGGAAGTCTGCAGAGGGATTTGGATAGGTTAAGTGAATGGGCTAGGGTCTGGCAGATGGAATACAATGTTGACAAATGTGAGGTTATCCATTTTGGTAGGAATAACAGCAAACGGGATTATTATTTAAACGATAAAATATTAAAGCATGCCGCTGTGCAAAGAGACCTGGGTGTGCTAGTGCATGAGTCACAGAAGCTTGGTTTACAGGTGCAACAGGTGATTAAGAAGGCAAATGGAACTTTGTCCTTCATTGCTAGAGGGATGGAGTTTAAGACTAGGGAGGTTATGTTGCAATTGTATAAGGTGTTAGTGCGGCCACACCTGGAGTATTGTGTTCAGTTTTGGTCTCCTTACTTGAGAAAGGACGTACTGGCACTGGAGGGTGTGCAGAGGAGATTCACTAGGTTAATCCCAGAGCTGAAGGGCTTGGATTACGAGGAGAGGTTGAGTAGACTGGGACTGTACTCATTGGAATTTAGAAGGATGAGGGGGGATCTTATAGAAGCATATAAAATTATGAAAGGAATAGATAGGATAGATGCGGGCAGGTTGTTTCCACTGGCGGGTGACAGCAGAACTAGGGGACATAGCCTCAAAATAAGGGGAAGTAGATTTAGGACTGAGTTTAGGAGGAACTTCTTCACCCAAAGGGTTGTGAATCTATGGAATTCCTTGCCCAGTGAAGCAGTTGAGGCTCCTTCATTAAATGTTTTTAAGGTAAAGATAGATCGTTTTTTGAAGAATAAAGGGATTAAGGGTTATGGTGTTCGGGCCGGAAAGTGGAGCTGAGTCCACAAAAGATAAGCCATGATCTAATTGAATGGCGGAGCAGGCTCGAGGGGCCAGATGGCCGACTCCTGCTCCTAGTTCTTATGTTATGTTTAAGGGGCAATCTGAGAGGTGGCAGGCAGTCAGAGTACACCTTAAAACTGGGCTGGGGGTGGGGGGGGGGAATTAAGGATTGGGTCTGCAGTAACTGTGCGATGCGCTAAGCAGATCTGCCGTCCGCAGATTGGGAAAGTGAGAGGTACGAGACTGGAGAAAAGGACTTTGATTCAGAAAGGAGAGGGACGATGACGAGGACGCAGGCTGGTGAGCCAAGCCGACACCAGGGGACAGAACTTTTCACAATGAATGAAGTGAAATGATAATCGCTTATTGTCACAAGTAGGCTTCAAATGAAGTTACTGTGAAAAACCCCTAGTCGCCACATTCCGGCACCTGTTCGGGGAGGCTGGTACGGGAATTCCCCCCCCCCCCCCCCTCTCTCCCCCCCCCCCCCCCCCCCCCCCCAAGTTATACTCTTCTAATGAAACAAATCTGATAGACAGATCCTCGTGTGGCCAAATCATCCAAGATATACTAACCAATCAGATCAGGATGTCGTTCAGGGGGTGGGGATGCCCCCCAGCCCTCACGGTGGCCCCAGGTAGGGGAAGGCCTGAAGCCTGCCGGTGGGCACCGTGTGCCCCGTCGCCAAGGTTACCCGGCCGTGGACACAGAGGGGAGAGGGGCAGACAGTCGGGTCTGGTGACCCCTTCGGCTGCCCGGACCTGTCACTGGCCAACTTCGCCTGGCCCTGGGGCAGGGTGAAGACGAGGACCCCCCTCGCCTCACTGACCCTCCTCCACTCCTCCCCCTCCCCCACCCTCACCCCCCTCGCCTCACTGACCCTCCTCCACTCCTCCCCCTACCCCACCCTCACCCTCCTCCCTCCCCACCCTCCTCACCTCCTCCCCTCCCCACTCTCCTCCCCTCCCTAACCTCCTCCCCTCCCTAACCTCCTCCACACCTCCCCTTCCCCGACACTCACCCTCCACCCTCCCCTCCCTAACCTCCTCCACTCCTCCCCCTCCCCTACCCTCACCCTCCTCGCCTCACTGACCCTCCTCCACTCCTCCCCCTCCCCTACCCTCACCCTCCTCGCCTCACTGACCCTCCTCCACTCCTCCCCCTCCCCTACCC
>NC_052174.1:15608575-15659973 GCF_902713615.1 Scyliorhinus canicula
GTCAGTACTGAGGGAGAGCCGCACTGTCAGAGGGTCAGTACTGAGGGAGTGCTGCATCTCTCTCTCTCTGCCCAATATGGTGATCTGGTGTTAGTTTGACCGCACTGACCGCCTGTCAGCTGAGGTTTTTATCAGGGTTTGCCCCTGTGGAAGTGCTTTGATTATGCACGGTGTTGAAGACGATGTATAAATGATGTTGTTGATTTCTGGCCGCACTGTTTGGATATTCTGGCTGCTGTGTTATATGTGACAACAGTGAGGAGACATCACCGATGGGTTGACTGTAAAGTGCTTTGGGACAGACTAAGAGCCGACAGGGTCCGTTCCACTCCTGTTGACAGCCCTTTTGTTTGAGATGTCGAGTCCTCCTGTCTTTGCCCCCCCCCCCCCCCCCCCAATTGTAAGCCGCTGTCTGGAAAGGCGTTGGCTACACTGTGGTTACAGGATCAATGTTGCGACTCGCTCCATTGGATGCTCTCTGCTTTTGAGAGCGGGTGTGCTGTTCGACTATGCGATCGTCACAGTGCCCGACATCCCCGACACCCGCCTTGCTGCCTGTGCCTCAGTGCCGCTCTGCGAGGTGTCCGCAGCCAGGTTGGTGGGCCCAGCAGTCGGTCTGTCATTTCAGGTGTTGTCCCTGCTGCTGTGGCGATGTTTCGAGCTGTTTAATGAGTGTCTGTGAGGGTGACGCCATGCATCACGCTGCTCCCCTGCTACGGTGATGCGTTGTTATTGTTTATCAGGCAGCGGGGCTGCCTCTACCCTGCCCAATGTTACGTCATGCCCGGAAACCTTTTGAAGTGCAAGGTGCACTCTGCACGTTACCCGTTGCTGATGAGGTTAGTGCAGTAACCAAATCCGCTGTTTGTTTCTGCTTTGTTTCACTGAGTGAGATTTCTGGCGCACGTTCCTGCTTCTAGTTTATTGTCAAAAGCTCTGTCCCCAGTCGTGCCTGTGCGGCCAGTGATTGTGTATGAAAGGCAACCCCCTCTTGTCCATCCCTGCGGGGTATAAATAACGTTTGATGGGGCGTGCCCAGTGGCAAAAAGGAATGGAAAAAAAAAAATGAAAATTGCTTATTGTCACGAGTAGGCTTCAAATGAAGTTACTGTGAAAAGTCCCTAGTCGCCACATTCCGGCGCCTGTTCGGGGAGGCTGGTACGGGAATTGAACCCACGCTGCTGGCCCGCCTTGGTCCGCTTTCAAAGCCAACGGTTTAGCCCTGTGCTAAACCAGCCCCTGAATCGTTCTCTTCCTGAGGTGTTGTTTGATTGGGTGTGAGGGACTGGTTCTGACACACCACACTCCTCGATGTGCGGTTCCTGCAGTGATGCAGGGTCTGCCTCGGGTGTGATGACCATCAGCCGGCGGGCAGCCTGGTGTTCGTCTTACCCTTGTGTTGATGATGGTCGGGAGGCATTCCCTCCAGGGAGTTCTGATCTACAGCACTGGCTGCCCCCTTGTGTAAAGGAACGGACACGAGTAATTTGAATGAATTGAAGTGTAAAATAGCGATGCGCCATTTGACCTGGTCAGTTGGGGTGTGTGTAACTGGGTCTGATCCCACTGGGGGAAATGCGTTCCCCTTCAGTGCCGTGAATTAATACCATAGACTCTCCATTGTCCCCGAGGATTGTCCCCGAGGATTGTAAGCTGCTTCCCCATTGAGGTGGACGGCAGACTGGTGGTGTCCTGTCCTGGGGTCACCACCTCTCGGGCAAAGGTTGAGAAGGCCGGGGGGGGGGGGGTCCACTGGCGTAGACAGCCGTCTTTGTGCTGGGAAATTGGGGGACTCGGACGTGGGCAATAACCTCGCAAAAGGTGAAGCTAAAGATCTCTCTTCAAACTTGCGTCGTGGTCTGTCTGGAGTCAGGATTTTCAACTGCGGAATGGCACGGTGGGGCAGTGGTTAGCACTGCTGCCTCACGGCACCGAGGACCCGGGTTCGATCCCGGCTCTGGGTCACTGTCCGTGTGGAGTTTGTACATTCTCCCCGTGTCTGCGTGGGTTTCACCCCCCACAACCCAAAGATGTGCAGGGTAGGTGGATTGGCCACGCTAAATTGCCCCTTAATAGGAAAAAATGAATTGGGTACACCAAATTTATTTTACAAAACGAAAAAAATAAATTTTCAATTGTACAACACTGGGGTACAGTACTGGTGGGGACGGGTCTGTCACTGTATAACACTGGGGTACAGTACTGGTGGGGACAGGTCTGTCACTGTATAACACTGGGGTACAGTACTGGTGGGTACGGGTCTGTCACTGTATAACACTGGGGTACAGTACTGGTGGGGACGGGTCTGTCACTGTATAACACTGGGGTACAGTACTGGTGGGGAAGGGTCTGTCACTGTATAACACTGGGGTACAGTACTGGTGGGGACGGGTCTGTCACTGTATAACACTGGGGTACAGTACTGGTGGGGACGGGTCTGTCACTGTATAACACTGGGGTACAGTACTGGTGGGGACGGGTCTGCCACTGTATAACACGGGTACAGTACTGGTGGGGACTGGTCTGTCACTGTATAACACTGGGGTACAGTACTGGTGGGGACGGGTCTGTCACTGTATAACACGGGTACAGTACTGGTGAGGACGGGTCTGTCACTGTATAACACTGGGATACAGTACGTGTGGGGACGGGTCTGTCACTGTATAACACTGGGGTACAGTACTGGTGGGGACGGGTCTGTCACTGTATAACACGGGTACAGTACTGGTGGGGACGGGTCTGTCACTGTATAACACTGGGATACAGTACTGGTGGGAACGGGTCTGTCACTGTATAACACTGGGGTACAGTACTGGTGGGGACGGGTCTGTCACTGTATAACACTGGGGTACAGTACTGGTGGGGACGGGTCTGTCACTGTATAACCCTGGGGTACAGTACTGGTGGGGACGGGTCTGTCACTGTATAACACCGGGGTACAGTACTGGTGGGGATGGGTCTGTCGCTGTATAACACTGGGGTACAGTACTGGTGGGGATGGGTCTGTCACTGTATAACACTGGGGTACAGTACTGGTGGGGAGGGTCTGTCACTGTATAACACTGGGTTACAGTACTGGTGGGGTTGGGTCTGTCACTGTATAACACTGGGGTACAGTACTGGTGGGGATGGGTCTATCACTGTATAACACTGGGGTACAGTACTGTTGGGGACGGGCCTGTCACTGTATAACACTGGGGTACAGTACTGGTGGGGACGGGTCTGTCACTGTATAACACTGGTGTACAGTACTGGTGGGGACGGGTCTGTCACTGTATAACACTGGGTACAGTACTGGTGGGGACGGGTCTGTCACTGCATAACACTGGGGTACAGTACTGGTGGGGATGGGTCTGTCACTGTATAACACTGGGGTACAGTACTGTTGGGGACGGGCCTGTCACTGTATAACACTGGGGTACAGTACTGGTGGGGACGGGTCTGTCACTGTATAACACTGGTGTACAGTACTGGTGGGGACGGGTCTGTCACTGTATAACACTGGGTACAGTACTGGTGGGGACGGGTCTGTCACTGTATAACACTGGGGTACAGTACTGGTGGGACGAGTCTGTCACTGTATAACACTGGGGTACAGTACTGGTGGGGATGGGTCTGTCACTGTATAACACTGGGTTACAGTACTGGTGGGGTCGGGTCTGTCACTGTATAACACTGGGATACAGTACTGGTGGGACGGGTCTGTCACTGTATAACACTGGGGTACAGTACTGGTGGGGACGGGTCTGTCACTGTATAACACTGGGGTACAGTACTGGTGGGGACGGGTCTGTCACTGTATAACCCTGGGGTACAGTACTGGTGGGGACGGGTCTGTCACTGTATAACACCGGGGTACAGTACTGGTGGGGATGGGTCTGTCGCTGTATAACACTGGGGTACAGTACTGGTGGGGATGGGTCTGTCACTGTATAACACTGGGGTACAGTACTGGTGGGGATGGGTCTGTCACTGTATAACACTGGGTTACAGTACTGGTGGGGTCGGGTCTGTCACTGTATAACACTGGGTACAGTACTGGTGGGGATGGGTCTATCACTGTATAACACTGGGGTACAGTACTGGTGGGGACGGGTCTGTCACTGTATAACACTGGGTACAGTACTGGTGGGGACGGGTCTGTCACTGTATAACACTGGGGTACAGTACTGGTGGGGATGGGTCTGTCACTGTATAACACTGGGGTACAGTACTGGTGGGGACGGGTCTGTCACTGAATAACACTGGGGCACAGTACTGGTGGGGACGGGTCTGTCACTGTATAACACTGGGGTACAGTACTGTTGGGGACGGGCCTGTCACTGTATAACACTGGGGTACAGTACTGGTGGGGACGGGTCTGTCACTGTATAACACTGGTGTACAGTACTGGTGGGGACGGGTCTCTCACTGTATAACACTGGGGTACAGTACTGGTGGGGACGGGTCTGTCACTGTATAACACTGGGGTACAGTACTGGTGGGGATGGGTCTGTCACTGTATAACACTGGGGCACAGTACTGGTGGGGACGGGTCTGTCACTGTATAACACTGAGATACAGTACTGGTGGGGACGGGTCTGTCACTGTATAACACTGGGGTACAGTACTGGTGGGGACGGGTCTGTCACTGTATAACACTGGTGTACAGTACTGGTGGGGACGGGTCTGTCACTGTATAACACTGGGGTATAGTACTGGTGAGGGTGGGTCTGTCACTGTATAACACTGGTGTACAGTACTGGTGGGGACGGGTCTGTCACTATAACACTGGGGTACAGTACTGGTGGGGACGGGTCTGTCACTGTATAACACTGGGGTACAGTACTGGTGGGGACGGGTCTGTCACTGTATAACACTGGGGTACAGTACTGGTGGGGACGGGTCTGTCACTGTATAACGCTGGGGTACAGTACTGGTGGGGACGGGTCTGTCACTGTATAACACTGGGGTACAGTACTGGTGGGGACGAGTCTGTCACTGTATAACACTGGGGTACAGTACTGGTGGGGATGGGTCTGTCACTGTATAACACTGGGGTACAGGGGGATGGGTCTGTCACTGTATAACACTGGGGTACAGTACTGGTGGGGACGGGTCTGTCACTGTATAACACTGGGGGTACAGTACTGGTGGGGACGGGTCTGTCACTGTATAACACTGGGGTACAGTACTGGTGGGGACGGGTCTGTCACTGTATAACACTGGGGTACAGTACTGGTGGGGATGGGTCTGTCACTGTATAACACTGGGGTACAGTACTGGTGGGGATGGGTCTGTCACTGTATAACACTGCGATACAGTACTGGTGGGGACGGGTCTGTCACTGTATAACACTGGGGTACAGTACTGGTGGGGACGGGTCTGTCACTGTATAACACTGGGGTACAGTACTGGTGGAGACGGGTCTGTCACTGTATAACACTGGGGTACAGTACTGGTGGGGACGGGTCTGTCACTGTATAACACTGGGGTACAGTACTGGTGGGGACGGGTCTGTCACTGTATAACACTGGGGTACAGTACTGGTGGGGAAGGGTCTGTCACTGTATAACACTGGGGTATAGTACTGGTGAGGGTGGGTCTGTCACTGTATAACACTGGGGTACAGTACTGGTGGGGACGAGTCTGTCACTGTATAACACTGGGGTACAGTACTGGTGAGGGTGGGTCTGTCACTGTATAACACTGGGGTACAGTACTGGTGGGGATGGGTCTGTCACTGTATAACACTGGGGTACAGTACTGGTGGGGACGGGTCTGTCACTGTATAACACTGGGGTACAGTACTGGTGGGGACGAGCCTGTCCCTGTATAACACTGGGGTACAGTACTGGTGAGGGTGGGTCTGTCACTGTATAACACTGGGGTACAGTACTGGTGGGGATGGGTCTGTCACTGTATAACACTGGGGTACAGTACTGTTGGGGACGGGTCTGTCACTGTATGACACTGGGGTACAGTACTGGTGGGGATGGGTCTGTCACTCTATAACACTGGGGTACAGTACTGGTGGGGACGGGTCTGTCACTGTATAACACTGGGGTACAGTACTGGTGGGGACTGGTCTGTCACTGTATAACACTGGGGTACAGGGGGATGGGTCTGTCACTGTATAACACTGGGGTACAGGGGGATGGGTCTGTCACTGTATAACACTGGGGTACAGGGGGATGGGTCTGTCACTGTATAACACTGGGGTACAGTACTGGTGGGGACGGGTCTGTCACTGTATAACACTGGGGTACAGTACTGGTGGGGACGGGTCTGTCTCTGTATAATACTGGGGCACAGTACTGGTGGGGACGGGTCTGTCACTGTATAACACTGGGGTACAGTACTGGTGGGGACGGGTCTGTCACTGTACAACACTGGGGTACAGTACTGGTGGGGAAGGGTCTGTCACTGTATAACACTGGGGTACAGTACTGGTGGGGATGGGTCTGTCACTGTATAACACTGGGGTACAGTACTGGTGGGGATGGGTCTGTCACTCTATAACACTGGGGTACAGTACTGGTGGGGACGGGTCTGTCACTGTATAACACTGGGGTACAGTACTGGTGGGGACGGGTCTGTCACTGTATAACACTGGGGTACAGTACTGGTGGGGACGGGTCTGTCACTGTACAACACTGGGGTACAGTACTGGTGGGGAAGGGTCTGTCACTGTATAACACTGGGGTACAGTACTGGTGGGGACGGGTCTGTCACTGTACAACACTGGGGTACAGTACTGGTGGGGAAGGGTCTGTCACTGTATAACACTGGGGTACAGTACTGGTGGGGAAGGGTCTGTCACTGTATAACACTGGGGTACAGTACTGGTGGGGATGGGTCTGTCACTGTATAACACTGGGGTACAGTACTGGTGGGGATGGGTCTGTCACTGTATAACACTGGGGTACAGTACTGGTGGGGATGGGTCTGTCACTGTATAACACTGGGGTACAGTACTGGTGGGGTCGGGTCTGTCACTGTATAACACGGGGGTACAGTACTGGTGGGGATGGGTCTGTCACTGTATAACACTGGGATACAGTACTGGTGGGATGATCGACTCACGAGGACAGACTATTTTCTTTAATTAGTTTCCACAATTTGTGTTTCACTATATCACCATTTATTGTCTACTGTTGAGAAGGTGGAGATGAGCCGCAGCCTTGACCAGCTGCAGTCAACGTGTCCGCCCACTCTGCCCTCCGCCCACTCTGCCCTCCGCCCACTCTGCCCTCCGCCCACTCTGCCCTCCGCCCACTCTGCCCTCCGCCCACTCTGCCCTCCGCCCACTCTGCCCTCCGCCCACTCTGCCCTCCGCCCACTCTGCCCTCCGCCCACTCTGCCCTCCGCCCACTCTGCCCTCCGCCCACTCTGCCCTCCGCCCACTCTGCCCTCCGCCCGCTCTGCCCTCCGCCCACTCTGCCCTCCGCCCACTCTGCCCTCCGCCCACTCTGCCCTCCGCCCACTCTGCCCTCCGCCCACTCTGCCCTCTGCCCACTCTGCCCTCCGCCCACTCTGCCCTCCGCCCACTCTGCCCGGGTACCCTCCGCCCACTCTGCCCTCCGCCCACTCTGCCCTCCGCCCACTCTGCCCTCCGCCCACTCTGCCCTCCGCCCACTCTGCCCTCCGCCCACTCTGCCCTCCGCCCACTCTGCCCTCCGCCCACTCTGCCCTCCGCCCACTCTGCCCTCCGCCCACTCTGCCCTCCGCCCACTCTGCCCTCCGCCCACTCTGCCCTCCGCCCACTCTGCCCTCCGCCCACTCTGCCCTCCGCCCACTCTGCCCTCCGCCCACTCGGCCCTCCGCCCACTCTGCCCTCCGCCCACTCTGCCCTCCGCCCACTCTGCCCTCCGCCCACTCTGCCCTCCGCCCACTCTGCCCTCCGCCCACTCTGCCCTCCGCCCACTCTGCCCTCCGCCCACTCTGCCCGGGTACCCTCCGCCCACTCTGCCCTCCGCCCACTCTGCCCGGGTACCCTCCGCCCACTCTGCCCTCCGCCCACTCTGCCCGGGTACCCTCCGCCCACTCTGCCCGGGTGCCCTCCGCCCACTCTGCCCGGGTGCCCTCCGCCCACTCTGCCCTCCGCCCACTCTGCCCGGGTGCCCTCCGCCCACTCTGCCCGGGTGCCCTCCGCCCACTCTGCCCGGGTGCCCTCCGCCCACTCTGCCCTCCGCCCACTCTGCCCGGGTGCACGGTCACTCTGCCCGGGTGCACGGTCACTCTGCCCGGGTGTACGGTCACTCTGCCCGGGTACCCTCCGCCCACTCTGCCCGGGTGCACGGTCACTCTGCCCGGGTGCACGGTCACTCTGCCCGGGTGCTCGGTCACTCTGCCCGGGTGCTCGGTCACTCTGCCCGGGTGCTCGGTCACCCTGCCCGGGTGTACGGTCACTCTGCCCGGGTGTACGGTCACTCTGCCCGGGTACCCTCCGCCCACTCTGCCCGGGTGCACGGTCACTCTGCCCGGGTGCACGGTCACTCTGCCCGGGTGCACGGTCACTCTGCCCGGGTGCACGGTCACTCTGCCCGGGTGTATGGTCACTCTGCCCGGGTGTATGTGGGCACTCCTTGTCTTTACCTTTGAATTTGCCACTGGTGGGAAGGAGTGGCTGTTGAGTTTGGAAATGTGTTTGTACCGGGAGGGGCGATGTTGATTGAAGGGATTAAGTGATGGAAAATCATGTTGTGTTTGCGAGCCTGCCTGTGATTGCAACGTGACAGCCGCTACTCTCTCCTTTGTCCATTGTCAAAGGGTTTGGATATTCAGCATCATGTTTGCATACTCAGTTCCTGGAACTCTGGGGAACAGCACTCCTCTTATATTTCCTCATCCACCCTGTCTCTGTTGGTCTTAATTCGGAATCACAAATTTCTGTTTTGACGTTTCATCCTTGGCAGCAGAAAGATCGAGCCTAATATTCCCGTCCAGAATCGAGGGAGTGCCGCACTGTCAGAGGGTCAGTACTGAGGGAGTGCCGCACTGTCAGAGGGTCAGTACTGAGGGAGTGCCGCACTGTCAGAGGGTCAGTACTGAGGGAGTGCCGCACTGTCAGAGGGTCAGTACTGAGGGAGTGCCGCACTGTCAGAGGGTCAGTACTGAGGGAGTGCCGCACTGTCAGAGGGTCAGTACTGAGGGAGTGCTGCACTGTCAGAGGGTCAGTACTGAGGGAGTGCCGCACTGTCAGAGGGTCAGTACTGAGGGAGTGCCGCACTGTCAGAGGGTCAGTACTGAGGGTGTGCCGCACTGTCAGAGGGTCAGTACTGAGGGAGTGCCGCACTGTCAGAGGGTCAGTACTGAGGGAGTGCCGCACTGTCAGAGGGTCAGTACTGAGGGAGCCGCACTGTCAGAGGGTCAGTACTGAGGGAGTGCCGCACTGTCAGAGGGTCAGTACTGAGGGAGTGCCGCACTGTCAGAGGGTCAGTACTGAGGGAGTGCCGCACTGTCAGAGGGTCAGTACTGAGGGAGTGCCGCACTGTCAGAGGGTCAGTACTGAGGGAGTGCCGCACTGTCAGAGGGTCAGTACTGAGGGAGTGCCGCACTGTCAGAGGGTCAGTACTGAGGGAGTGCCGCACTGTCAGAGGGTCAGTACTGAGGGAGTGCCGCACTCTCAGAGGGTCAGTACTGAGGGAGTGCTGCACTGTCAGAGGGTCAGTACTGAGGGAGTGCCGCACTGTCAGAGGGTCAGTACTGAGGGAGTGCCGCACTGTCAGAGGGTCAGTACTGAGGGAGTGCCGCACTGTCAGAGGGTCAGTACTGAGGGAGTGCCGCACTGTCAGAGGGTCAGTACTGAGGGAGCGCCGCACTGTCAGAGGGTCAGTACTGAGGGAGTGCCACACTGTCAGAGGGTCAGTACTGAGGGAGTGCCACACTGTCAGAGGGTCAGTACTGAGGGAGTGCCACACTGTCAGAGGGTCAGTACTGAGGGAGTGCCGCACTGTCAGAGGGTCAGTACTGAGGGAGTGCCACACTGTCAGAGGGTCAGTACTGAGGGAGTGCCGCACTGTCAGAGGGTCAGTACTGAGGGAGTGCCGCACTGTCAGAGGGTCAGTACTGAGGGAGTGCCGCACTGTCAGAGGGTCAGTACTGAGGGAGTGCCGCACTGTCAGAGGGTCAGTACTGAGGGAGTGCTGCACTGTCAGAGGGTCAGCACTGAGGGAGTGCTGCGCTGTCAGAGGGTCAGTACTGAGGGAGTGCCGCACTGTCAGAGGGTCAGTACTGAGGGAGTGCCGCACTGTCAGAGGGTCAGTACTGAGGGAGTGCTGCACTGTCAGAGGGTCAGTACTGAGGGAGTGCCGCACTGTCAGAGGGTCAGTACTGAGGGAGTGCCGCACTGTCAGAGGGTCAGTACTGAGGGAGTGCCGCACTGTCAGAGGGTCAGTACTGAGGGAGTGCTGCACTGTCAGAGGGTCAGTACTGAGGGAGTGCCGCACTGTCAGAGGGTCAGTACTGAGGGAGAGGCGCACTGTCAGAGGGTCAGTACTGAGGGAGTGCCGCACTGTCAGAGGGTCAGTACTGAGGGAGCGCCGCACTGTCAGAGGGTCAGTACTGAGGGAGTGCTGCACTGTCAGAGGGTCAGTACTGAGGGAGTGCCGCACTGTCAGAGGGTCAGTACTGAGGGAGTGCCACACTGTCAGAGGGTCAGTACTGAGGGAGTGCCGCACTGTCAGAGGGTCAGTACTGAGGGAATGCTGTACTGTCAGAGGGTCAGTACTGAGGGAGTGCCACACTGTCAGAGGGTCAGTACTGAGGGAGTGCTGCACTGTCAGAGGGTCAGTACTGAGGGAGTGCCGCACTGTCAGAGGGTCAGTACTGAGCGAGTGCCGCACTGTCAGAGGGTCAGTACTGAGGGAGTGCTGCACTGTCAGAGGGTCAGTACTGAGGGAGTGCCGCACTGTCAGAGGGTCAGTACTGAGGGAGCGCCGCACTGTCAGAGGGTCAGTGCTGAGGGAGTGCTGCACTGTCAGAGGGTCAGTACTGAGGGAGTGCCGCACTGTCAGAGAGTCAGTACTGAGGGAGTGCTGCACTGTCAGAGGGTCAGTACTGAGGGAGTGCCGCACTGTCAGAGGGTCAGTACTGAGGGAGTGCCGCACTGTCAGAGGGTCAGTACTGAGGGAGTGCCGCACTGTCAGAGGGTCAGTACTGAGGGAGTGCTGCCCTGTCAGAGGGTCAGTACTGAGGGGGTGCTGCACTGTCAGAGGGTCAGTACTGAGGGAGTGCCGCACTGTCAGAGGGTCAGTACTGTACTGAGGGAGTGCTGCACTGTCAGAGGGTCAGTACTGAGGGAGTGCTGCACTGTCAGAGGGTCAGTACTGAGGGAGTGCCGCACTGTCAGAGGGTCAGTACTGAGGGAGTGCTGCACTGTCAGAGGGTCAGTACTGAGGGAGTGCCGCACTGTCAGAGGGTCAGTACTGAGGGAGTGCTGCACTGTCAGAGGGTCAGTACTGAGGGAGTGCCGCACTGTCAGAGGGTCAGTACTGAGGGAGCGCCGCACTGTCAGAGGGTCAGTACTGAGGGAGTGCCGCACTGTCAGAGGGTCAGTACTGAGGGAGTGCCGCACTGTCAGAGGGTCAGTACTGAGGGAGTGCCGCACTGTCAGAGGGTCAGTACTGAGGGAGTGCCGCACTGTCAGAGGGTCAGTACTGAGGGAATGCCGCACTGTCAGAGGGTCAGTACTGAGGGAGCCGCACTGTCAGAGGGTCAGTACTGAGGGAGTGCTGCACTGTCAGAGGGTCAGTACTGAGGGAGTGCTGCACTGTCAGAGGGTCAGTACTGAGGGAGTGCCGCACTGTCAGAGGGTCAGTACTGAGGGAGTGCTGCACTGTCAGAGGGTCAGTACTGAGGGAGTGCTGCACTGTCAGAGGGTCAGTACTGAGGGAGTGCCGCACTGTCAGAGGGTCAGTACTGGGTCACTGTCCGTGTGGAGTTTGCACATTCTCCCCGTGTCTGTGTGGGTTTCGCCCCCACAACCCAAAGATGTGCAGGGTAGGTGGATTGGCCATGCTAAATTGCCCCTTAGTATTCAAAAGGCAGGTGGGAGCTACTGGGTTACGGGGATAGGGTGGAGGCGTGGGATGAAGTGGGGCGCTTTTTCCAAGGACTGGTGCAGATTCAATGGGCTGAATGGCCTCCTGCTGCACTGTAAATTCTATGCTTTTATTTAAATGGAGAAAGACTGCAGATAGCAAAGAGGATTTGGGGGTCCACATGCAAAAAACACAAAACGCTAGCCTGCAAGTTCAGTGGGTAATTGGGGAGGCTGATGGAATATTGGCCTTTATTTCAGAAGGAATGGAATATAGAAATAGGGAAGTTCAGCTAAAACTATACAAGGCACTGGTTAAACCACAGCTGGAATACTGCGAACCATTCTGGTCCTTATCTAAGGATAGATATCTCGGCATTGGAGGCAGCACAGAGAAGGTTCACTGGGCTGATCCCGTGAGGAGAGGTTGAGTACGTTGGGCCTGTCCTCATTGGAGTTTAGAAGAATGAGAGGCGGCCTTATTGAGACATCTCAGATTCTCAGGGGGTTTGACAGGGTCGATGCTGAGAGGATGTTTCCCCGTGTGGGAGAGTCTGGGACCAGAGGGCAGAATCTCAGAGTGAGGGTCGATGCTGAGAGGATGTTTCCCCGTGTGGGAGAGTCTGGGACCAGAGGGCAGAATCTCAGAGTGAGGGGAGATTCTGAGAGGATGTTTCCCCGTGTGGGAGAGTCTGGGACCAGAGGGCAGAATCTCAGAGTGAGGGGAGATTCTGAGAGGATGTTTCCTCGTGTGGGAGAGTCTGGGACCAGAGGGCAGAATCTCAGAGTGAGAGGAGATTCTGAGAGGATGTTTCCCCGTGTGGGAGAGTCTGGGACCAGAGGGCAGAATCTCAGAGTGAGGGGAGATTCTGAGAGGTTGTTTCCCCGTGTGGGAGAGTCTGGGACCAGAGGGCAGAATCTCAGAGTGAGGGGAGATGCTGAGAGGATGTTTCCCCGTGTGGGAGAGTCTGGGACCAGAGGGCAGAATCTCAGAGTGAGGGGAGATTCTGAGAGGATGTTTCCCCGTGTGGGAGAGTCTGGGACCAGAGGGCAGAATCTCAGAGTGAGGGGGGGTCGCCCATTTCAGACAGAGATGAGGAGGAATTTCCTCTCTCAGAGGGCAGTGAATCTGTGGAATTCCTTCCCGCAGAGAGCAGTAGAGTTGGGCAGGGAGAGGGCTCAGCAGGATTGAAGTGAAGGATGGGAATTGGAAAATGCAGAAGGCAGGGTCGGTCAGTGAACTCGGGGCTGATGGGTGAATGTGGCTGGGGTCGAGCGATGAGATGAACAGCAGAATTTGGGATAGACGCCAGTTTTTGGGAAGTGGGGCGGCCGACCCCGAGACCATGGGAATGATTGAGCCCGGGACAGCGGCGGAGGAGAGATGGGAGTCAGCGTTAAGGGATCCAGTGCAGGGCTGGGGGAGCGAGTGTTGCAGTGTTGGAGGTGCTGTCTTTAATGGGAGATGTGAACTGGAGGCCCACAGCCCGGGTCAGGGACACGGGATCATGGCCCAGCGTTATCCCCACAGCCCGGGTCAGGAACACGGGATCGTCGCCCAGCGTTATCCCCACAGCCCGGGTCAGGAACACGGGATCGTCGCCCAGCGTTATCCCCACAGCCCGGGTCAGGAACACGGGATCATGGCCCAGCGTTATCCCCACAGCCCGGGTCAGGAACACGGGATCATCGCCCAGCGTTATCCCCACAGCCCGGGTCAGGAACACGGGATCATCGCCCAGCGTTATCCCCACAGCCCGGGTCAGGAACACGGGATCATCGCCCAGCGTTATCCCCACAGCCCGGGTCAGGAACACGGGATCATCGCCCAGCGTTATCCCCACAGCCCGGGTCAGGAACACGGGATCATGGCCCAGCGATATCCCCACAGCCCGGGTCAGGAACACGGGATCGTCACCCAGCGTTATCCCCACAGCCCGGGTCAGGAACACGGGATCGTCACCCAGCGTTATCCCCACAGCCCGGGTCAGGAACACGGGATCATGGCCCAGCGTTATCCCCACAGCCCGGGTCAGGAACACGGGATCATCGCCCAGCGTTATCCCCACAGCCCGGGTCAGGAACACGGGATCGTCGCCCAGCGTTATCCCCACAGCCCGGGTCAGGAACACGGGATCATCGCCCAGCGTTATCCCCACAGCCCGGGTCAGGAACACGGGATCATGGCCCAGCGTTATCCCCACAGCCCGGGTCAGGAACACGGGATCATGGCCCAGCGTTATCCCCACAGCCCGGGTCAGGAACACGGGATCATCGCCCAGCGTTATCCCCACAGCCCGGGTCAGGAACACGGGATCATCGCCCAGCGTTATCCCCACAGCCCGGGTCAGGAACACGGGATCATGGCCCAGCGTTATCCCCACAGCCCGGGTCAGGAACACGGGATCATGGCCCAGCGTTATCCCCACAGCCCGGGTCAGGAACACGGGATCATCGCCCGGCGTTATCCCCACAGCCCGGGTCAGGAACACGGGATCATGGCCCAGCGTTATCCCCACAGCCCGGGTCAGGAACACGGGATCATGGCCCAGCGTTATCCCCACAGCCCGGGTCAGGAACACGGGATCATGGCCCAGCATTATCAGACCGACACAACGCCACACTACCAGAAGGATGTGGAGGCTTTGGAGAGAGTACAGAAGCGGTTTACTCGGATGTTGCTTGGTATGGAGGGCATTAGCTATGAGGAGAGGTAGATGAACTCGGTTTGTTCTCACTGGAACGACGGAGGTTGAGAGGCGACCTGATAGAGGTCTACAAGATTGAGTGGCATGGACAGAGCGGATGGTCAGATGCTCTTTCCTAGGGTAGGAGAGTCAATTACTGGGGTGGGGAAAAGTTTAGAAGAGATGTGGGAGGTAGGTTTTTTACACAGAGGGTGGTAAATATATGGAACGTGCTGCCTGGGGAGGGGGTGGGAGCCGGTACGATAGCGGCATTTAAGGGGCATCTAGACAAATATATGAATAGGGTGGGAATGGAAGGATATGGAGTCCCTAAGTACAAACGGTTTTAGTTTAGGCGGGAACCATGGTCGGTACAGGCTTGGAGGGCCGAAGGGCCTGTTCCTGTGCTGTATTGTTCTTTGTTCTTTGAAACTTGAAGCATTCATTCAAAATGTGACAGGGTCAGTGAGACACCCCCAGTGCCTGGGGTGCCCAGCGGGTACGGAGTGTCTCTATGGTGCCCGTGAACGGCGCGTGCTTCCAGGGCCGGGTCGGACCACCACCTCGATCGCCCGCTGCCTGGACCTGTTGATTGCAGCAACAGGTACATGAGGAGGTCACAGAGGGACCTCTGCCTCCCGACGGCAACAAGGAACGCCACGGCATGTCGGTACGACGGGCGAGGACGAGGAGGTGAAGGGTGTTCAGCAGCAGCAACCCGTACCCTTGTACAAGAGGGGAGTAGAGATAACCTCGGTAACTATAGACCAGTGAGCCTTCCTTCTGTTGTGGGCAAAGTCTTGGAAAGGTTTATAAGAGAGAGGATTTATAATCATCTGGAAAGGAATAATTTGATCAGAGATAGTCAACACGGTTTTGTGAAGGGTAGGTCGTGCCTCACAAACCTTACTGAGTTCTTTGAGAAGGTGACCAAACAGGTGGACGAGGGTAAAGCAGTTGATGTGGTGTATATGGATTTCAGTAAAGCGTTTGATAAGGTTCCCCACGGTAGGCTATTGCAGAAAAAACGGAGGCTGGGGATTGAGGGTGATTTAGCAGTTTGGATCAGTAATTGGCTAGCTGAAAGAAGACAGAGGGTGGTGGTTGATGGGAAATGCTCTGACTGGTGTCCGGTTACTAGTGGTGTACCACAAGGATCTGTTTTGGGGCCACTGCTGTTTGTCATTTTTATAAATGACCTGGAGGAGGGCGTAGAAGGATGGGTGAGTAAATTTGCAGATGACACTAAAGTCGGTGGAGTTGTGGACAGTGCAGAAGGATGTTACAAGTTACAGAGGGACATAGATAAGCTGCAGAGCTGGGCTGAGAGGTGGCAATTGGAGTTTAATGCAGAAAAGTGTGAGGTGATTCATTTTGATAGGAATAACAGGAAGACAGAGTGCTGGGCTAATGGTAAGATTCTTGGTAGTGTGGATGAGCAGAGAGATCTCGGTGTCCATGTCCATAGATCCCTGAAAGTTGCCACCCAGGTTGAGAAGGTTGTTAAGAAGGAATACGGTGTGTTAGCTTTTATTGGTCGAGGGATTGAGTTTCGGAGCCATGAGGTCATGTTGCAGTTGTACAAAACTCTGATGCGGCCGCATTTGGAGTATTGTGTGCAGTTCTGGTCGCCACATTATAGGAAGGATGTGGAAGCATTGGAAAGGGTGCAGAGGAGATTTACCAGGATGTTGCCTGGTATGGAGGGAAGATCATATGAGGAAAGGCTGAGGGACTTGAGGCTGCTTTCTTTAGAGAGAAGAAGGTTAAGAGAGGACTTAATTGAGGCATACAAAATGATCAGAGGATTAGATAGGGTGGACATCGAGAGCCTTTTTCCTCGGATGGTGATGTCCAGCACGAGGGGACATAGCTTTAAATTGAGGAGAGATAGATATAGGACAGATGTCAGAGGTAGGTTCTTTACTCAGAGAGTAGTAAGGGCGTGGAATGCCCTGCCTGCAACAGTAGTGCACTCGCCAACACTAAACGCATTCAAATGGTCATTGGATAGACATATGGATGAAATGAAAATTAAATGAAAATCGCTTATTGTCACGAGTAGGCTTCAAATGAAGTTACTGTGAAAAGCCCCTAGTCGCCACATTCCGGCGCCTGTTCAGGGAGGCTGGTACGGGAATCGAACCGTGCTGCTGGCCTGCTTGGTCTGCTTTAAAAGCCAGCGATTTAGCCCAGTGAGCTAAACCAGGATGATAAGGGAATAGTGTAGATGGGCTTTAGAGGGGTTTCACAGGTCGGCGCAACATAGAGGACCGAAGGGCCTGTACTGTGCTGTAATTTTCTATGTTCTATGTACAGGAACCCCCCCCCCCGCGCAGTGCGATAAGGCACGGGGGGGGTGGGAGGGGTGCTTTTCCGTGAGGCGGCCATGATTGTGGGGCATCAGCCCCCCCGAGGGAGGTTTCGGGGCCAGTGTGGAATTGCATCGGGGCAGGGGTTCGCCCAGACGGGATACCACCGCACACCTGCCCTCCAGACCGAGAGTGCCAGCGGCTCTGAGCACGGCCGTTTTGAGGTCCAGGGTGTTATCGGTCGAGAACCAGGCACTCGACGTCGCACCAACCTGTGGGGTGTCATCCAAGGATTGCAGAGCCCCGGTTTGAATGGTGTTGGCTGCAGGGGCCAGTTCCTGTGCTTTCAAGACAGATTGGGGGTCGGGCTTGTTTTAAATTAACTCTTTGATGGGATAGGCGTGTGCTGCTGGCTGAGTCAATATTGCCACTGCACCACCATCTCCCACACTCGCTCTCAGGTAGATCCCACTCTACCTGCCGCCAGGCAGGAGACATGGAGGACTTTTCCTCCCAACAAGCGCATCGTTTCCCTTTTGTTGTTCAAAAGACTAATCGAACAAAGATTAGAGGTGGGCTCCTTCCTGGGTCACCTTTCCCAAACAGTCCCGTGGTCTGACACTGCTCACCAGGACTAACCTGACTCTCCACCTCTTACAGAAAATAATAATCACATCAAGGTCTTCTTACCCAACAAGCTGATGGACTGTTTACCAAAATGTGCGGCCCTGCCCAAGGAGAGACAGCGATGGAACACCAACGAGGCAAGTGTGTGTGTCTGTGCATGTCCGTGTGTGCGTGTCCGTGTGTGCGTGTCCGTGTGTGCGTGTCCGTGTGTGCGTGTCCGTGTGTGAGTGTCCGTGTGTGAGTGTCCGTGTGTGAGTGTCCGTGTGTGAGTGTCCGTGTGTGAGTGTCCGTGTGTGAGTGTCCGTGTGTGAGTGTCCGTGTGTGAGTGTCCGTGTGTGAGTGTCCGTGTGTGAGTGTCCGTGTGTGAGTGTCCGTGTGTGAGTGTCCGTGTGTGAGTGTCCGTGTGTGAGTGTCCGTGTGTGAGTGTCCGTGTGTGAGTGTCCGTGTGTGAGTGTCCGTGTGTGAGAGTCAGTGTCCGTGTGTGAGAGTCAGTGTGTGTGAGTGTCCGTGTGTGAGTGTCCGTGTGTGAGTGTCCGTGTGTGAGTGTCCGTGTGTGAGTGTCCGTGTGTGCGTGTCCGTGTGTGCGTGTCCGTGTGTGCGTGTCCGTGTGTGCGTGTCCGTGTGTGCGTGTCCGTGTGTGCGTGTCCGTGTGTGCGTGTCCGTGTGTGCGTGTCCGTGTGTGCGTGTCCGTGTGTGCGTGTCCGTGTGTGCGTGTCCGTGTGTGCGTGTCCGTGTGTGCGTGTCCGTGTGTGCGTGTCCGTGTGTGCGTGTCCGTGTGTGCGTGTCCGTGTGTGCGTGTCCGGTGTGTGCGTGTCCGTGTGTGCGTGTCCGTGTGCGTGTCCGTGTGTGCGTGTCCGTGTGTGCGTGTCCGTGTGTGCGTGTCCGTGTGTGCGTGTCCGTGTGTGCGTGTCCGTGTGTGCGTGTCCGTGTGTGCGTGTCCGTGTGTGCGTGTCCGTGGTGCGTGTCCGTGTGTGCGTGTCCGTGTGTGCGTGTCCGTGTGTGCGTGTCCGTGTGTGCGTGTCCGTGTGTGCGTGTCCGTGTGTGCGTGTCCGTGTGTGCGTGTCCGTGTGTGCGTGTCCGTGTGTGCGTGTCCGTGTGTGCGTGTGTCCGTGTGTGCGAGTGTCCGTGTGTGCGAGTGTCCGTGTGTGCGAGTGTCCGTGTGTGCGAGTGTCCGTGTGTGCGAGTGTCCGTGTGTGCGAGTGTCCGTGTGTGCGAGTGTCCGTGTGTGCGAGTGTCCGTGTGTGCGAGTGTCCGTGCGTGCGAGTGTCCGTGCGTGCGAGTGTCCGTGCGTGCGAGTGTCCGTGCGTGCGAGTGTCCGTGCGTGCGAGTGTCCGTGCGTGCGAGTGTCCGTAGCGTGCGAGTGTCCGTGCGTGCGAGTGTCCGTGCGTGCGAGTGTCCGTGCGTGCGAGTGTCCGTGCGTGCGAGTGTCCGTGCGTGCGAGTGTCCGTGCGTGCGAGTGTCCGTGCGTGCGAGTGTCCGTGCGTGCGAGTGTCCGTGCGTGCGAGTGTCCGTGCGTGCGAGTGTCCGAGGCGTGCGAGTGTCCGTGCGTGCGAGTGTCCGTGCGTGCGAGTGTCCGTGCGTGCGAGTGTCCGTGCGTGCGAGTGTCCGTGCGTGCGAGTGTCCGTGCGTGTGAGTGTCCGTGCGTGTGAGTGTCCGTGCGTGTGAGTGTCCGTGCGTGTGAGTGTCCGTGCGTGTGAGTGTCCGTGCGTGTGAGTGTCCGTGCGTGTGAGTGTCCGTGCGTGTGAGTGTCCGTGCGTGTGAGTGTCCGTGCGTGTGAGTGTCCGTGCGTGTCCGTGTCCGTGCGTGTCCGTGCGTGTCCGTGTCCGTGCGTGTCCGTGTCCGTGCGTGTCCGTGTCCGTGCGTGTGTCCTGTGTGCAGCTAGCTCGGCGTGTGTCCTGTGTGCAGGTAGCTCTGCGTGTGTCACTGAATGAGTGAGCTGTGATTTCCTTTTTCCAGGAAATAGCGTCTTACTTGACGGCATTTGAGAAACACGATGAGTGGCTATCGGGAGCTCCACGGACCAGGTGAGCTGTTCGATACTAAACTGTGGGCGAGCGGGAGAGGGGAGGCCCAAATATCAGGGTCTAGTTCGAGCAACAGAGTAATATTCACTGTACAACAGAGTAATATTCACTGTACAGCAGAGTAATATTCACTGTACAGCAGAGTAATATTCACTGTACAACAGAGTAATATTCACTGTACAACAGAGTAATATTCACTGTACAACAGGGTAATATTCGCTGTACAGCAGAGTAATATTCACTGTACAACAGAGTAATATTCGCTGTACAGCAGAGTAATAGTCACTGTACAACAGAGTAATAGTCGCTGTACAACAGGGTAATATTCACTGTACAACAGGGTAATATTCACTGTACAGAAGAGTAATATTCGCTGTACAACAGAGTAATATTCACTGTACAACAGAGTAATATTCACCGTACAGCAGAGTAATATTCGCTGTACAACAGGGTAATATTCTCTGTACAACAGAGTAATATTCACTGTACAACAGGGTAATATTCGCTGTACAGCAGAGTAATATTCACTGTACAGCAGAGTAATATTCACTGTACAACAGAGTAATATTCACTGTACAACAGAGTAATATTCACTGTACAGCAGAGTAATATTCACTGTACAACAGAGTAATATTCACTGTACAACAGAGTAATATTCACTGTACAGCAGAGTAATATTCACTGTACAACAGAGTAATATTCACTGTACAACAGAGTAATATTCGCTGTACAGCAGAGTAATATTCACTGTACAACAGTAATAGTCGCTGTACAGCAGAGTAATATTCACTGTACAACAGAGTAATAGTCGCTGTACAGCAGAGTAATATTCACTGTACAGCAGAGTAATATTCACTGTACAGCAGAGTAATATTCACTGTACAACAGAGTAATATTCACTGTACAGCAGAGTAATATTCACTGTACAACAGGGTAATATTCACTGTACAGCAGAGTAATATTCACTGTACAGCAGAGTAATATTCACTGTACAACAGAGTAATAGTCGCTGTACAGCAGAGTAATATTCACTGTACAGCAGAGTAATCACTGTACAACAGAGTAATATTCACTGTACAACAGGGTAATATTCACTGTACAGAAGAGTAATATTCACTGTACAACAGAGTAATAGTCGCTGTACAGCAGAGTAATATTCACTGTACAACAGAGTAATAGTCGCTGTACAACAGGGTAATATTCACTGTACAACAGGGTAATATTCACTGTACAGAAGAGTAATATTCGCTGTACAACAGAGTAATATTCACTGTACAACAGAGTAATATTCGCTGTACAACAGAGTAATATTCACTGTACAGAAGAGTAATATTCACTGTACAACAGAGTAATAGTCGCTGTACAGCAGAGTAATATTCACTGTACAACAGAGTAATAGTCGCTGTACAACAGGGTAATATTCACTGTACAACAGGGTAATATTCACTGTACAGAAGAGTAATATTCGCTGTACAACAGAGTAATATTCACTGTACAACAGAGTAATATTCGCCGTACAGCAGAGTAATATTCACTGTACAACAGTAATATTCGCCGTACAGCAGAGTAATATTCACTGTACAACAGTAATATTCGCAGTACAGCAGAGTAATATTCACTGTACAGCAGAGTAATTTTCACTGTACAGCAGAGTAATATTCGCTGTACAGCAGAGTAATAGTCGCTGTACAGCAGAGTAATATTCACTGTACAGCAGAGTAATATTCACTGTACAACAGTAATATTCGCAGTACAGCAGAGTAATATTCACTGTACAGCAGAGTAATTTTCACTGTACAGCAGAGTAATATTCGCTGTACAGCAGAGTAATAGTCGCTGTACAGCAGAGTAATATTCACTGTACAGCAGAGTAATATTCACTGTACAGCAGAGTAATTTTCACTGTACAGCAGAGTAATATTCGCTGTACAGCAGAGTAATAGTCGCTGTACAGCAGAGTAATATTCACTGTACAGCAGAGTAATATTTGCTGTACAGCAGAGTAATATTCACTGTACAGCAGAGTAATATTCACTGTACAGCAGAGTAATATTCACTGTACAATGCTATTCCTCAGGCTGAGGAGCAAATCTCCTTTCGATCCATTCATTGAAGCATTCCTCTGTCCTGAATAAGAGGGAATGTAATCGGTGCCCTGACAAATTTGTTGTATAACATCCGCACCCCAACAGCCCCACTCACTCCCCTCTCTATCTGGCAGTGTGGTCTTGCCCCACTCACTCCCCCCTCTCTATCTGGCAGTGTGGACTTGCCCCACTGCACTCCCCTCTCTATCTGGCAGTGTGGTCTTGCCCCACTCCCCTCTCTATCTGGCAGTGTGGACTTGCCCCACTCACTCCCCTCTCTATCTGGCAGTGTGGACTTACCCCACTCCCCTCTCTATCTGGCAGTGTGGACTTGCCCCACTCACTCCCCTCTCTATCTGGCAGTGTGGTCTTGCCCCACTCCCCTCTCTATCTGGCAGTGTGGACTTGCCCCACTCACTCCCCTCTCTATCTGGCAGTGTGGACTTGCCCCACTCTCTCCCCTCTCTATCTGGCAGTGTGGACTTGCCCCACTCTCTCCCCTCTCTATCTGGCAGTGTGGTCTTGCCCCACTGCACTCCCCTCTCTATCTGGCAGTGTGGTCTTGCCGCACTCACTCCCCTCTCTATCTGGCAGTGTGGACTTGCCCCACTCCCCTCTCTATCTGGCAGTGTGGACTTGCCCCACTCCCCTCTCTATCTGGCAGGGTGGACTTGCCCCACTCCCCTCTCTATCTGGCAGTGTGGTCTTGCCCCACTCACTCCCCTCTCTATCTGGCAGTGTGGACTTGTCCCACTCACTCCCCTCTCTATCTGGCAGTGTGGACTTGCCCCACTCCCCTCTCTATCTGGCAGTGTGGACTTGCCCCACTCACTCCCCTCTCTATCTGGCAGTGTGGTCTTGCCCCACTCACTCCCCTCTCTATCTGGCAGTGTGGACTTGCCCCACTCACTCCCCTCTCTATCTGGCAGTGTGGACTTGCCCCACTCCCCTCTCTGTCTGGCAGTGTGGTCTTGCCCCACTCACTCCCCTCTCTATCTGGCAGTGTGGACTTGCCCCACTCACTCCCCTCTCTATCTGGCAGTGTGGACTTGCCCCACTCACTCCCCTCTCTATCTGGCAGTGTGGACTTGCCCCACTCACTCCCCTCTCTATCTGGCAGTGTGGTCTTGCCCCACTCACTCCCCTCTCTATCTGGCAGTGTGGACTTGCCCCACTCACTCCCCTCTCTATCTGGCAGTGTGGACTTGCCCCACTCACTCCCCTCTCTATCTGGCAGTGTGGACTTGCCCCACTCACTCCCCTCTCTATCTGGCAGTGTGGACTTGCCCCACTCACTCCCCTCTCTATCTGGCAGTGTGGACTTGCCCCACTCACTCCCCTCTCTATCTGGCAGTGTGGTCTTGCCCCACTCACTCCCCTCTCTATCAGGCAGTGTGGACTTCCCCACTCACTCCCCTCTCTATCTGGCAGTGTGGTCTTGCCCCACTCACTCCCCTCTCTATCTGGCAGTGTGGACTTGCCCCACTCTCTCCCCTCTCTATCTGGCAGTGTGGACTTGCCCCACTCACTCCCCTCTCTATCTGGCAGTGTGGTCTTGCCCCACTCACTCCCCTCTCTATCTGGCAGTGTGGACTTGCCCCACTCCCTCCCCTCTCTATCTGGCAGTGTGGACTTGCCCCACCGCACTCCCCCCTCTATCTGGCAGTGTGGTCTTGCCCCACCGCACTCCCCTCTCTATCTGGCTGTGTGGACAGTGTGGTCTCCCCGGACAGGCGCCGGAATGTGGCGACTAGGGGCTTTTCACAGTAACTTCATTGAAGCCTACTCGTGACAATAAGCGATTTTCATTTCATTTTCATTTAATTTCATTTCCTGTGAATGAATTTTTAAAAACATCAGACTGCCCCAAACTGCGCCACACCAGTGAATTGGAGCATAGTCACGGTGCCAACGCAGAGAAACGTGGCAGCCAACCTGTACACAGCAAGATTCCACAGGGGCAGCCTGGTCACTAGCCGGGCGAATCTATCCTTGTGATGTCGATCTGTTTTAAGTGACTGTTGTTTTTTTGTGGGACGAGACAAACGAGCGACTGGGCAGGGTCAGGGGTCAATGATCTGGACTGCGAACCCTGGGCTCCTTCTGTTCATCGGCCTAAAGTGACAGAAGCCAATTAGAGCGCTTCCCCTGCTCCCGGGGGTCAGGCCAGCTGACTCCGCACGTGCGAGCTGCATGGTACCGATGTGTTTCCCCTGCTCCCGGGGGTCAGGAGACTCCGCACGTGCGAGCTGCATGGTACCGATGTGTTTCCCCTGCTCCCGGGGGTCAGGAGACTCCGCACGTGCGAGCTGCATGGTACCGATGTGTTTCCCCTGCTCCCGGGGGTCAGGAGACTCCGCACGTGCGAGCTGCATGGTACCGATGTATTTCCCCTGCTCCCGGGGTCAGGAGACTCCGCACGTGCGAGCTGCATGGTACCGATGTGTTTCCCCTGCTCCCGGGGGTCAGGAGACTCCGCACGTGCGAGCTGCATGGTACCGATGTATTTCCCCTGCTCCCGGGGTCAGGAGACTCCGCACGTGCGAGCTGCATGGTACCGATGTGTTTCCCCTGCTCCCGGGGGTCAGGCCAGCTGACTCCGCACGTGCGAGCTGCATGGTACCGATGTATTTCCCCTGCTCCCGGGGGTCAGGAGACTCCGCACGTGCGAGCTGCATGGTACCGATGTGTTTCCCCTGCTCCCGGGGGTCAGGCCAGCTGACTCCGCACGTGCGAGCTGCATGGTACCGATGTTACAATCCAAGTGCAGATACTGGGGTTTGCTGTGGGGGGGGGGGGGGTATGTCTGCGTTCTGCTGTGTCTGTGCTAAATGTACAGCCTCATCTCAAAGCTAGCTTGGTGGAAAAGGTGTTGCGGAGGATGAATGCCTCAACCTCGTGTGCGAGGCTGACCTTAATACAGTTACGAGTAAGGGCAGCACAGTGGCACAGTGTCGGACCCCACGGCGCCGAGGTCCCAGGTTCGATCCCGGCCCTGGGTCACTGTCCGTGTGGAGTTTGCACATTCTCCCCGTGTCTGCGTGGGTTTCACCCCCACAACCCAAAGATGTGCAGGGTAGGTGGATTGGCCACGCTAAATTGCCCCTTAATTGGAAAAAAATGAATTGGGTACTCTTAACTTAATAAAAAAGAATACAGTGACAAGTGGCACAATGGGTGCACCTGCCGGGATCGAGGGTGGGCCTGCTGTTTGAGGGGGTGGGGGACACTGGCGAGCGGTGTGGGAGGGGTCTGGACAATCCCGCCCATCTGTTCTGGTCCTGCCCAAAGTTGGGGAAATTTTGGGGCACCGTGTTGGCGATCCTGCACGTGGATTTGGGGTGTTGGACTTGCCGGAGCTGTGGAGGGCGGGGGGGGGGGGGGGGGGGGGGGGGGGGGGAGATATTTTAGCCTTCGCCTCGCTGATCGCTCACAGGCGGGTCCTGTTGGGGGTGGAGGTCAGTATCTCTGCCCAGGACCTCAGTGCGGCCAAGGTGTTGTTTGGTCGATGAGGTGGGGGGGGGGGGAGAGAGGGGGAGGGGTGGGGGAGAGGTGGGGGGGGGGGGGGGAGAGAGGGGGAGGGGTGGGGGAGAGGGGGGGGGGGGGGGCTCTGTTGCTCTGCATTGTTTTCTATATAAAATGTTAAAAACCGAATTAAAAATATTTTTTTAAAAACTGTGAGAAGCCCGGCTCCTGATCGTTTCACTACCTTCTCGTTGCTCAGGCCAGTAAACGGCTCCATCATCCTGTACAACAGGAAGAAGGTGAAATATCGGAAAGACGGCTACTGTTGGAAGAAACGGAAAGACGGCAAAACAACCAGAGAGGATCACATGAAATTGAAAGTTCAAGGGATGGAGGTTGGTGAAAATGCCACCGGAAGGTTGCTGGGTGGGGGTGGGGGGGTAGGGGTATGGGTCTGATTCATTGAGGGGACGGGAGCATCGCTGGCAAATCTGACGTGTTTCCCATCCGTCCTTGCCCCCCCCCCCCAGAAGCTGGTGGTGAGTCCCTGCAGCCAGTGAGGATCTTCCATCAGCACCGCTGCTTGTTGACACTGTCCTCTTCCAATCCTTTCACACTCAGGGATACTCTGAGGAGTCTGTGTGTGTTTTATTCATTCCCGGGATGGGGGCGTCGCTGGCCGGGACCTGCATTTATTGCCCATCCCTAATTGCCCCTTCAGAAGGTGGTGGGTGAGCCGCCTTCTTGAGCCACTGCAGTCTGTGTTGTGTAGGTACACCCACTGTGCTGTTAGGGAGGGAGTTCCAGGATGTTGCCCCAGTGACAGTGAAGGAGCGGCCGATATATTTCCCAGTCGGGGCGGTGAGTGACTCGGACGGGAACCTCCAGGTGGTGGGGTTCCCAGGTATCTGCTGCCCTTGTCCTTCTAGATGGTAGAGGCCGTGGGTTTGGAAGGTGCTGCCTAAGGAGCCTTGGTGAGTTGCTGCAGTGCATCTTGTAGACGGTCCACACGGCTGCCACTGTGCGTCGGTGGGGGAGGGAGTGAATGTTTGTGGATGGGGAGCCAATCAAGCGGGGCTGCTTTGTCCTGGATGGTGTTGAGCTTCTTGAGTGTTGTCGGAGCTGCGCTCATCCAGGCAAGTGGAGAGTCTCCCATCACACTCCTGACTTGTGCCTTGTAGATGGTGGACAGGCTTTGGGGGGTCAGGAGGTGAGTTACTCTCCGCAGGATTCCCAGCCTCTGACCTGCCCTGGTAGCCACAGTATTAATGTGGCTGGGTCCAGTTCAGTTTCTGATCAATGGTAACCCCCAGGATGTTGATAGTATTACCATCCCAGACTACACCCCACCAGTGGCCAGGATTATTTTAATTTTGTAAAGAGTGTGAGGAAAGGATATCTCGTCCAGGAGAGATTTCACACAAATATATTAAACAAACTTTATTCCTGACAAAGTATTAAAATATCTTTAATATCACACAAGGAAATAGCTGACAATTACCCCATAAACAATGATAATCGATACGGTGACACGATAACACTTAACTGCTATCTTTACTCCCACTCAAACCAAAAAAAAATTCTACTCTCAGACCACTGTTGGCCCTCAAGAATACCGGCTTTATAGAGCTGTCTGGATCTACTTTGAGAAAGAGAGATTGGTTGAAGCGGCTTTAAAGAAAAGATCTGAATCATGTCAGAACGAAGCAGAAACCCTGGCTATATTTCTTCAGCTCACCTTCCAATCACACTCCTCTGAACTGCCTGGACAGATCATGCTAATCTATCTACAGACATATATTTTAACTAAACTGACTTCTGCTCACATCTTCAGCTAAAACTTAACTAACACTGCTTTTGTAAAATACCTGGTACCATGGCTCCTCCCAGTAATTACATCATTTTGCCAAGCTGAAATCTAATGAACTCCACAGGGAATCCCCTTAATCCAAACAACATTCCATTAGCCCAAGATAGAGACTCGGAGACACAGGGACTCCCAGCCACCTCCCGATAGGTATACAGAGACACAGGGACTCCCAGCCACCTCCAGATAGGGACACAGAGACACAGGGGCACCCAGCCACCTCCAGATAGGGATACAGAGACACAGGGACTCCCAGCCACCTCCCGATAGGGACACAGAGACACAGGGACTCCCAGCCACCTCCCGATAGGGACACGGAGACACAGGGACTCCCAGCCACCTCCCGATAGGGACACAGAGACACAGGGACTCCCAGCCACCTCCCGATAGGGACACAGGGGCACCCACCCACCTCCCGATAGGGACACGGAAACACAGGGACTCCCAGCCACCTCCCGATAGGGACACAGGGGCACCCAGCCACCTCCCGATAGGGACACAGAGACACAGGGGCACCCAGCCACCTCCAGATAGAGACACGGAGACACAGGGACTCCCAGCCACCTCCCGATAGGGACACAGAGACACAGGGACTCCCAGTCACCTCCCGATAGGGACACAGGGACTCCCAGCCACCTCCCGATAGGGACACAGGGACACAGGGACTCCCAGTCACCTCCCGATAGGGACACAGGGACACCGGGAGTCCCAGCCACCTCCAGATATGGACACAGAGACACAGGGACACCCAGCCACCTCCCGATAGGGACACGGAAACACAGGGACTCCCAGCCACCTCCCGATAGGGACACAGGGACTCCCAGCCACCTCCCGATAGGGACACAGAGACACAGGGACTCACAGCCACCTCCAGATAGGGACACAGGGACACAGGGACTCCCAGTCACCTCCCGATAGGGACACAGGGACTCCCAGCCACCTCCCGATAGGGACACGGAAACACAGGGACTCCCAGCCACCTCCAGATAGAGACACGGAGACACAGGGCACCCAGCCACCTCCAGATAGGGACACAGAGACACAGGGACTCACAGCCACCTCCCGATAGGGACACAGAGACACAGGGACTCCCAGCCACCTCCCGATAGGGACATAGAGACACAGGGGCACCCAGCCACCTCCCGATAGGGACATAGAGACACAGGGACTCCCAGCCACCTCCCGATAGGGACACAGAGACACAGGGACTCCCAGCCACCTCCCGATAGGGACATAGAGACACAGGGGCACCCAGCCACCTCCCGATAGGGACACGGAGACACAGGGCACCCAGCCACCTCCCGATAGGGACACGGAGACACAGGGACTCCCTGGTTTCCCATCCACATGCAGGAAGAGAGAGGGTCCCATTTCTACCCCCTCCTCCCTCAGTGCGATCAGGCCTGATGTGACCTGTCTCTGTAAACTCGTGCCACTGTGTGAACAAGGAGCGGAATGAACTATATAAACTGTTACACGATTGACTTGTTTGCGATTTGATCACCGGGACTGTTAGGACCATTTACTGGCAGGGGACAGACTGACCTTTACCTTCCTTGTCTCCACAGTGTCTGTATGGCTGTTATGTACATTCTTCAATCATTCCAACGTTCCACCGAAGGTGCTACTGGCTTCTGCAGGTACGATCCCATGGTAGGGCAGCACGGTAGCACAGTGGTTAGCACTGTGGCTTCACAGCTCCAGGGTCCCGGGTTCGATTCCCGGCTGGGGTCACTGTCGGTGCGGAGTCTGCACGTTCTCCCCGTGTCTGCGTGGGTTTCCTCCGGGTGCTCCGGTTTCCTCCCACAAGTCCCGAAAGACGTGCTGTGAGGTGAATTGGACATTCTGAATTCTCCCTCTGTGTACCCGAACAGGCGCCGGAATGTGGCGACGAGGGGATTTTCACAGTAACGTCACTGCAGTGTTAATGTAAGCCTACTTGTGACAAAAAAGATTCTTATTACAGCCGCATCCCTGAGCGAAATGTTTAACCTTCAGGAAGAAGGATGGGGAAATGCTGATCCAACCTTAAGACGATCGGCTTTTTGTCTTGTAGACTCCTGTTCTCTGACACTAACAGTTCTTCCTTACTTTATTTACAATAATATTTAGGATTCATTAACGGGATACAATACTGACCACATTGTGTAAATTGTAAGTCTACAGTTTTCCCAAATACGATGGCCTTGCCGTTTTCCATGTTACGTTTCGTACATGCTGTCTATATTGGTTGGCTCAGTCATAAAGGTATTTCGCTGGATACGATATCTGCCCTAATGATTCTTTCCAGCGATTTTATAAGGAATCACTACTCTTTTCGGTGATTCAGGGGGTATTATGGAACTTCCAAATTCTTCAACCTTGTTCCTGTCTTTGTCACTTAAAGAGTTCAGTTAACATCTCAACCAGTCTGTCCCACACCCTGCGGATGTACATCCGCTGTCTAATCTGCACAATCGCAGGGACTCTGCGACCAGCACATTCTTTACTGGACTGAAACTTCCTGGTGCTAAGACGATGCCTTAGAACATAGAACAGTACAGCACAGAACAGGCCCTTCGGCCCTCAATGTTGTGCCGAGCCATGATCACCCTACTCAAACCCACGTATCCACCCTATACCCGTAACCCAACAACCCCCCCCCCCCCCTTAACCTTACTTTTTGTAGGACACTACAGGCAATTTTAGCATGGCCAATCCACCTAACCCGCACAACTTTGGACTGTGGGAGGAAACCGGAGCACCCGGAGGAAACCCACGCACACAGGGGGAGGACGTGCAGACTCCGCACGGACAGTGACCCAGCCGGGAATCGAACCCGGGACCCTGGAGCTGTGAAGCATTGATGCTAACCACCATGCTACCGTGCTGCCCGGGAAGGAATAATAAGCCTTCTCTTTGGTCAATATCTCCCTCTTCTTCAGAGTCTTCATCTCGTGTTTGGTTTCAAACATCTTATTATCTCGCTTGGGAGACGGCTTGTTGCAAAAGGGAATTTTGAATCGCACCGGAAACACCGATCTGTCCGCACCCTGGCCATCCTCTGGATGTTTCCCAACTCATTCCTCCTGCCGTATTCGTTACAGGTCTTTCTGTCCTCGTTATTTTTAGTGATAAATCTTATTTCATATTGACCCTTGAGGTCTGTTGCTGGACCACCTCGCCATCCCATTATTCCACAGTCTGTCATCGCCAATCGGCCCATGAACTCTGCCGGGAAGGAATAATAATCTTGATCACTGTCACAAGTAGGCTTGTAACACTGCAATGAAGTTACTGTTTGCCCAGGAACATTTTTAGAGCCTCTGATGTTTGTTCCGACATGGTGTGTCTTTCTGAAAATGTAGCTCCCGTCAAAACCAGCATCTGTCCATATTTGTAACTTTAGCGCAATCCAATAATTTAAACGCCAGTACTAGAACATAGAACAGTACAGCACAGAACAGGCCCTTCGGCCCTCTATGTTGTGCCGAGCAATGATCACCCTACTCAAGCCCACATAGCCACCCTATACCCGTAACCCAACAACCCTCCCCTAACCTTACTTCCTAGGATACTACGGGCAATTTAGCATGGCCAATCCACCTAACCCGCACATCTTTGGACTGTGGGAGGAAACCGGAGCACCCGGAGGAAACCCACGCACACACACGGGGAGGACGTGCAGACTCCACACAGACAGTGACCCAGCCGGGAACCGAACCTAGGACCCTGGAGCTGTGAAGCATTTATGCTAACCACCATGCTACCGTGCTACTGTTTGAGGGATTTCTTGACGGAATCTTTGCAGCCTTTTATATAGTCTGTTAAATTCCGTTACATACTCTTCTATTGAGGTCTCCTCCGACTTTCTAAAGCTGCCGAAATCTGACCATGCTGTGGCGCTGCCGGCGTTGGACTGGGGTGAGCACAGTAAGAAGTCTTACAACACCAGGTTAAAGTCCAACAGGTTTGTTTTAAATCACTAGCTTTTGGAGGCACTGCTCCTTAGGTGAATGGCGAGGTGGGTTCCAGAAACATTTATATAGACAAAGTCAAAGATGCAGTGCGATACTTTGAATGCGAGCATTTGCAGGTAATTTAGTCTTTACAGATCGAGAAAGAGGTGTAACCCCCAGGTTAAAGAGGTGTGAATTGTCTCAAGCAGGACAGTTAGTCGGATTTTGCAAGCCCAGTTCAGCAGTCAGGGGCATTCAGCTTCTGATCTCCGGGTAAGCGTTCTCCAAGGCGGCCTTCAGGATGCGCGACAACGCAGAATCGCCGAGCAGAAACTTATAGCTAAGTTTCGCACAGATGAGTACGACCTCAACCGGGACCTGGGATTCATGTCGCATTACATTACAGTGCCCATTCTGTGCCTTTCCAGAATCTGCTATTGTTTCCAATTGGTTCATTGTTCCTTTGGTGGCCTCTGGCTTATAACTCGACTGCGTGATGGTGTTAACGTGAACCATTTGATGTTGGTATTAAGCTGTGCCGTATGATGACGACTCCGAGTTGATGTTTGTTTTGGAACCTCTCCCCACAGAATCCTGACATCGTGCTCGTCCATTACTTAAATGTGCCAGTTCCCGAGGACTGCGGCAAGATGTGTGGCCCTGTTCTCTGCTCTGTCAACAGTGACAGGAAGGAATGGATGAAGTGGTCGAGGGAGGAACTTATCTGCCAGCTGAAGCCAATGTGTAAGACAATGTGAGGTGGGGGCAGGGGGTGAGGTGGGCGCAGGGGGTGGGGTGGGCGCAGGGGGTGAGGTGGGGGCAGGGGGTGAGGTGGGGGCAGGGGGTGAGGTGGGCGCAGGGGGTGAGGTGGGCGCAGGGGGTGAGGTGGGGGCAGGGGGTGAGGTGGGGGCAGGGGGTGAGGTGGGGGCAGGGGGTGAGGTGGGGGCAGGGTGTGAGGTGGGGGCAGGGTGTGAGGTGGGGGCAGGGTGTGAGGTGGGGGCAGGGGGTGAGGTGGAGGCAGGGGGTGAGGTGGAGGCAGGGGGTGAGGTGGGTGCAGGGGGTGAGGTGGGTGCAGGGGGTGAGGTGGGTGCAGGGGGTGAGGTGGGTGCAGGGGGTGAGGTGGGTGCAGGGGGTGAGGTGGGTGCAGGGGGTGAGGTGGGTGCAGGGGGTGAGGTGGGTGCAGGGGGTGAGGTGGGTGCAGGGGGTGAGGTGGGTGCAGGGGGTGAGGTGGGTGCAGGGGGTGAGGTGGGTGCAGGGGGTGAGGTGGGTGCAGGGGGTGAGGTGGGTGCAGGGGGTGAGGTGGGTGCAGGGGGTGAGGTGGGTGCAGGGGGTGAGGTGGGTGCAGGGGGTGAGGTGGGTGCAGGGGGTTGAGGTGGGTGCAGGGGGTGAGGTGGGTGCAGGGGGTGAGGTGGGTGCAGGGGGTGAGGTGGGTGCAGGGGGTGAGGTGGGTGCAGGGGGTGAGGTGGGTGCAGGGGGTGAGGTGGGTGCAGGGGGTGAGGTGGGTGCAGGGGGTGAGGTGGGTGCAGGGGGTGAGGTGGGTGCAGGGGGTGAGGTGGGTGCAGGGGGTGAGGTGGGTGCAGGGGGTGAGGTGGGTGCAGGGGGTGAGGTGGGTTGCAGGGGGTGAGGTGGGTGCAGGGGGTGAGGTGGGTGCAGGGGGTGAGGTGGGTGCAGGGGGTGAGGTGGGTGCAGGGGGGTGAGGTGGGTGCAGGGGGTGAGGTGGGTGCAGGGGGTGAGGTGGTGCAGGGGGTGAGGTGGGTGCAGGGGGTGAGGTGGGTGCAGGGGGTGAGGTGGGTGCAGGGGGTGAGGTGGGTGCAGGGGGTGAGGTGGGTGCAGGGGGTGAGGTGGGTGCAGGGGGTGAGGTGGGTGCAGGGGGTGAGGTGGGTGCAGGGGGTGAGGTGGGTGCAGGGGGTGGGTGGGTGCAGGGGTGGGGTGGGTGCAGGGGGGGGGGTGGGCGGGGGTGGGGGGGGCGGGGGGAGGTGGGGGCGGGGGGATGGTGGGGGCGGGGGGGTGTGGGGGCAGGGGGCAGGGGGAGGTGTGGGGGCAGGGGGTGAGGTGGGGGCAGGGGGTGAGGTGGGGGCAGGGGGAGGGTGGGGCAGGGGGAGAGGTGTGGGGGAGGTGGGGGCAGGGGGTGGTGTGGGGGCAGGGGGTGGTGTGGGGGCAGGGGGTGGTGTGGCGAATGGGGTGCTGGGTTGGGTGCTGGTACTGTGCTGCCATTGGGTGAGGGAAGGCCAGTGTCATTCGGGATTCCTGCTCCGAATGATGAGCTGCTCAGTCCTGCTGCATGGCATGTGTTCAGACACTAGATGAGGACAGGTATGGTCTTGTCTGTGAGCCTCCAGCGCTATTGAGCGGTCAGAATCGTACCCAGTGAGAATTTCACTTTCAGACGATGGGGAAAGAGGGAGATCTGTCTGTATATCACCATCCTGCAGAGGGGTCATGGTGAGTGGATATTTTAGAAGCTGGAAGGAAGGAGACAGTGAGGTTCGCCAGCACCATTGCTGCTTTGTTTATTTCCAAATGACCTGGCCCTGGGTGTGGTGGGTCAAATGTCTGGGAAAGTTACAGAACACAGGTTCAATTCCGGCCTCAGGTGACTATCTTTGCGGAGTCTGCACGTTCTCCCCGTGTGTGCGTGGGTTTCCTCCGGGTCCTCCGGTTTCCTCCGGGTGCTCCGGTTTCCTCCGGGTGCTCCGGTTTCCTCCGGGTGCTCCGGTTTCCTCCCACAGTCCAAAGATGTGCAGGTTAGGGTGGATTGGCCATGCTAAATTGCCCTTAGTGTCCAAAATTGCCCTTAGTGCTGGGTGGGGTTACTGGGTTATGGGGATATGGTAGAGGTGTTGACCTTGGGTAGGGTGCTCTTTCCAAGAGCCGGTGCAGACTCGATGGGCCAAATGGCCTCCTTCTGCACTGTAAATTCTATGATAATTTACGATTAATCGAAGACAGAGTTTCGGCACAACACCGTGGGCCGAAGGGCCTGTTCTGTGCTATATTTTATGATGCAGGGATAAGAGATGAAGACTACACTAAACTGATAGAACAGGTTAGTGATCGCTGTGAAGTTTGTAGGAAGTTCAGAAGGACACCAGCACGACCGATAGTACCTTGCCATTAGCCGAGGTTTTTAACGACATTGTGGCCATAGGGGAGGGGAAGGGTGAGGGGGAGCAGCCGGTTTCCTCCCACAGTCCGAAGATTTGGGAGATTTGGGAGATTAGCCGCGATAAATTGCCCTTGGTGTCCAAAACGGTTAAGTGGGGTTACTGGGTTACGGAGATAGGGTGGAGGTGTTAACCTTGGGTAGGGTGCTCTTTCCAGGAGCCGGTGCAGACTCGATGGGCCGAATGGCCTCCTTCTGCACTGTAAATTCTATGATTCTAACTTGGCAACGTGTGAAGTAGGCCCGGTAACCCCGGGGCCCGGTAACCCCGAGGCCCGGTAACCCCGGTAACCCCGAGGCCCGGTAACCCCGAGGCCCGGTAACCCCGAAGCCCCGGCTGATGCTCGAGGGACACGGGTTCAAATCTAACCACGGGCCCTGCGGGAATTTTAATTGTTAAATCTGGAATTATAAAGTTATTCTCAGCAATGACGACCATGGAACGATGGCGATTGTGGTAAAAACCCATCTGGTTCAGTCATGTCCTTTAGGGAAGGAGCCGACCGTACGCCGGTCTGACCGACACGTGACTCCAGACCCACGGCGATGGGGCTGGCCTCTTCACTGCCCATCTGTGAAATGGGCCGAGCGAGTCGCTCGGTTCGAGGGCAATTAAGGACGGGCAACAAATGCTGGTCCAGCCCAGCGAGGCCCACACCCTGTGAAATGGTAAAGGGGGGGGCGGGGGGGGGGGGCACTTTAGGGAGGCCTCACAGAAGGTGCGAGATCGGGGACCGGGCATGTTGGGAGTTAAGTTACTGGGAGAAGCCAGGATTCTCGGAGGGAAACGGGGGAGCATTTCTTCTCACAGAGGGGTGATCGGGAAGGGGCTGCCGGAAAGGAGGGTGCAATCCGATTCAGGAGGGGCTTTCAAAAATTGGCCGTGCCCGATCGGGAGGTGAATTTGCGGGAATATGGGAGGAAGCTTGGTCCACTTTAGAAAACTGGGGGCTTGCACAGGCGCGGTGGGCTGAATGGCCTCCTGACCTGCCAGGCTGTGCTAGAGGAGGAAGATTGACTGCTTTTTCTTTCTGCTCTCAGTCCACTGCATCAAGTGGTCGTGCAGCAACGGTAACGGAGCAACCGAGTTCTCAGTGGAACAACTGGTTCACCAGGTGCTGGAGAGCCACCAGGCAAAGCCCCAGCCACGTACCCACACCTGTCTCTGTAACCGAGGCCTTGGTAAGTGTAACACTCTGGTTCAGTCCACAGGTTGGCTCAGTGACAGGGATAAGGTAGCAAACTAGCTTAGTCGGAGGCAAAATTGATCGAGATGCACCACCATGTGCTGCAGGCACGTTTGGGTCTCCCTCCCTCTTCCCGGCCCCCCCCAACCATGCCCAACTTTCACTCTCTCACCCAGGCTACCTGCGGGATGCGTGGCCTGGTGGACAGTCTGTTCCACCAAAGGATTCACGGTGAGGGTAATGTACAGATCCCCCACTCTGGCAGGAAAGGGGCAAGTGGCAGAATTCTCTGGATGTGATCTGCCCACTCCAAAAAGTGGAGTCCTGTGTTGATATTTTGGGGTTGAGGTGTCGATGAGACTTATAAAATGTGGGAGCCGCCAGTCAGAGCGGGAGCGGAGAGTCAGAGCGGGAGCTGAGAGTTGGAGAGGGAGCTGAGAGAGCGGGAGCGGAGATTCAGAGCGGGAGCTGAGAGTCAGAGCGGGAGCGGAGAGTCGGAGCGGGAGCGGGGAATCAGAGTGGGAGCGGAGAGTCGGAGCGGGAGCGGAGAGTCGGAGCGGGAGCGGAGAGTCGGAGCGGGAGCTGACAGTCGGAGCGGGAGCTGACAGTCGGAGCGGGAGCTGAGAGTCGGAGCGGGAGCTGAGAGTCGGAGCGGGAGCTGAGAGTCGGAGCGGGAGCGGAGAGTCGGAGCGGGAGCGGGGAATCAGAGCGGGAGAGGAGAGTCGGAGCGGGAGCGGAGAGTCGGAGCGGGAGCTGAGAGTCTGAGCGGAGAGCGGGAGCGGAGAGCGGGAGCGGAGAGTCGGAGCGGGAGCGGAGAGTCGGAGCGGGAGCTGAGAGTCGGAGCGGGAGCTGAGAGTCGGAGCGGGAGCTGAGATAAGTCACTTAGAAAATCAAAGTTAATGGAGGAGGTATGTGTGCAGGTTAATGATGATGTGGATTATTAGCAGAAAATAAAAGGAAGGGACAGAATGTTTGAAGTAATTTTGAAGAGGACGGTAATGTGACCATTAAAGAAACCTAAAGCTTTTGAGTCTGATAGCTGGAAGCATTCGGAACCAAATTAATGAGTTGACATTGCAAATAAAGACAAAGGTTGGTGGTGATTACTGAGACATGGTTGCAAGGAGACCAGGTCTGGGAATTGAATATCCAAGGGTACTCAAGATTTCGGACGGATATACAGAAAGGTAACGGTGGTGGTGTAGCGTTGCTGGTAACGGAAGGGATCAGTGCTGGAACGAGAAATAATATAAGCACTGGCGATCAAGACATGGAATCAGACTGGGAAGATACAAGAAATAAGAAAGAAAAGAAGTTTCTGGTGGGTGTAATCTATAGACGTCCCAAACAGTAGTTGCTCAGGGTACAGTATAAGCCAGGAAATATTGGAGGCTTGCAAGAAAGGTACAACAACAATCATGTGTGATTTCAATATGCAGATAAACTGGATTAATCAAATTTGCAAGGGAGAGTTCATTGAATGTGTTGGAGATTGTTTCCTGTAACTGTATGTTGGGGAACCGGGAGGAGAATATTCTCAATATAGCATTGTGTAATTAGGAGGGTTTAATTAATAATTATTGTCAGAAGTAGGCTTATATTAACATTGCAGTGAAGTTACTGTGAAAAGCCCCTAGTTGCCACACTCCGGCGCCTGTTCGGGTACGCGGAGGGAGAATTCAGACTGTCCAATTCACCTAACAGCACGTCTTTCGGGACTTGTGGGAGGAAACCGGAGCACCCGGAGGAAACCCACGCAGACACGGGGAGAGCGTGCAGATTCCGCACAGACAGTGACCCAAGCTGGGAATCGTACCTGGGACCCTGGCGCTGTGAAGCAACAATGCTAACCACTGTGCTACCGTGCCGTCTATAATAATCATCGTTAAGGATCCTCTGGGGGAGAGTGATCACAGCGTGATAGAATTTCAAATTCAGTTGTGAGGACAAGAAAGTGGAGTCCCACACTAACGTTCTGAAATTAAACGTTGGTATGAGCACGGATTTGGCCCTGGTGGACTGGGGAGGAAGACTGAAAGGTTGACGAGAAGTGGCAATTGTTTAAGGAGATACTCAATTCCTCCCAACTAAAATATATTCCAGAGAGGAAGAAAGATTGGACGAGGGGAAAAAAACATCCATGGCTGAGCAAGGAAGTTAAAGATGATTTAAAGACAAAAACTAAGGCATACCTTATTGCAAATGCCAGTGGAAGGCTGGAAGATTGGGAAACTTTTAAAGATCAACAAACGATCCTAAAAAAAGTAATAAGTAAAGCAAAGATAAATTATGAAAGAAAACTAACATCAAATATAAAAAAGTGAGCAAAAGCTATCATAAAAGGTAAGAGAGTTGCTAAGTGAATGTTGGTGCCCTGGAAGATGAAACTAGTGAGTTAATTGTGGGGAATACAGAAATGGCAGAGATGCTGAATCAATACTGAGTCTGTGTGGAGTCTGCACGTCCTCCCCCTGTGTGCGTGGGTTTCCTCCGGGTGCTCCGGTTTCCTCCCACAGCCCAAAGATGTGCGGGTTAGGTGGATTGGCCATGCTAAATTGCCCGTAGTGTCCTAAAAAGTAAGGTTAAGGGGGGGGTTGTTGGGTTACGGGTATAGGGTGGATACGTGGGCTTGAGTAGGGTGATCATGGCTCGGCACAACATTGAGGGCCGAAGGGCCTGTTCTGTGCTGTACTGTTCTATGTTCTAATACTTTGCCTCAGTTTTCACGGTGGACACGAGCACCATTCCTATAGGAACGGGCAATTCAGAGGGAATAGAAAGGGTGGAACTTCGAACAATCAGCATCAATACGGAAACGGTACTCAACAAACTCCTGTGATTGAGGGCAGACAAGTCCCCAGGGCCTGAGGGTCTACATCTTAGGGTGTTAAAGGAAGGGGCAGCGGAGATAGTGGATCCATTGGTGATAATATTCCAAAATTCCCTGGACACGGGAAAGGTTCCAGTGGACTGGAAAAATGCAAAAGTAGCGCCCTTATTCGAACAGGGAGGGAGGCTGAATGTGGGAAATGACAACGAGTTAGTTTAGATCTATTGTTGGGAAATTGTTGGAATCAAAAATCCAGGAAATAATGCACTATCCACGAGAGGCAGCATGGTTTTGTGAGGGCGAATCATGTTTGACTAATTTGCTCGAGTTCTTTGAAGATGTAACCAGCAAAGTGGATAATGGGGATCCTGTAGATGTAGTATATCTGGACTTCCGAAAGGCGTTTGATAAGGTGCCACACAGAAGGTAAATTCACAAGGTGAGATCACATGGGATTAGGATGAATTTATTGGCTTGGATAGAAGACTGGCTGACGGACAGGAGACAGAGAGTCGGGATAAATGGGTCGGTGTCTGGATGGCAAGATGTAACACAGAGTGCCACAGAGTTCGGCCCTCAGGTCCCAGCTAGTTACAATATACAAGGTGGCACAGTGGTTAGCACTGATACCTCACAGCACCAGGGTTCGATTCCGGCCTCGGGTCACTGTCTGTGCGGAGTCTGCACGTTCTCACCGTGTGTGCGTGGGTTTCCTCCGGATGCTCCGGTTTCCTCCCACAGTCCAAAGATGTGCCGGTTAGGTGGATCAGCCAGTCTAAATTGTCCCTTAGTGTCTAAAAAGTTAGGTGCGATTATGGGGATAGGGCGGGGGAGTGAGCCTAGTTAGGGTGCTCTTTCAGAGAGTCGGTGCAGACTCGATGGGCTGAATGGCCTCCTTCTGCACTGAAGGAAGAAATAAATATATGTTAACGACGTGGATGTAGGGATAGATACTGTAGCTAAATTTGCAGACGACACAAAAATAGGCGGGACAGTGAGTTGCAATGAGGAAATAAGAACCTTCCAAATGGATATAGAGAGGTTAGGAGAGTGGGCCAAACTGTGGCAGATGCAGTTTAACATGGATAAGTGTGAGGTCATGCATTTTGGTCGGAAAAATGGAAAGGCAACTTATTATCGAAACGGGGAGAGACTCCGGCGTGCCCCGATGCAGAGGGATCTGGGTGTCCTCGTGCATGAATCGTAGGAAACTAGCATTCAGATACGGCAGGTAATAAGGAAAGTGAATGGAATTTGGCCTTTATAGCTAAAGGAATAGAGTGTAAAAGTAGGGAAGTGTTGTTGCAACAATACAAGACACTGGTGAGGCCGCACCTGGAGTATTGTGCAGAGGAGGGTCACTGGGTTGATTCCAGAGGTGAGGAGTTTGTCGTACGAGGAAAGATTGAACACTTTAGGCCTATACTTGGGCAGCACGGTAGCACAGTGGATAGCACTGTGGCTTCACAGCGCCAGGGACCCAGGTTTGATTCCCGGCTTGGGTCACTGTCTGTGCGGAGTCTGCACGTTCTCCCCGTTTCCTCCGGGTGCTCCGGTTTCCTCCCACAGTCTAAAGACGTGCAGGTTAGGTGGATTGGCCGCGCTAAATTGCCCCTTATTGTCCAAAAAGGTTAGAACATAAGAACATAAGAACTAGGAGCAGGAGTCGGCCATCTGGCCCCTCGAGCCTGCTCCGCCATTCAATGAGATCATGGCTGATCTTTTGTGGACTCAGCTCCACTTTCCGGCCCGAACACCATAACCCTTAATCCCTTTATTCTTCAAAAAATTAGCTATCTTTATCTTAAAAACCTTTAATGAAGGAGCCTCAACTGCTTCACTGGGCAAGGAATTCCATAGATTCACAACCCTTTGGGTGAAGAAGTTCCTCCTAAACTCAGTCCTAAATCTACTTCCCCTTATTTTGAGGCTATGTCCCCTAGTTCTGCTTTCACCCGCCAGTGGAAACAACCTGCCCGCATCAATCCTATCTATTCCCTTCATAATTTTAAATGTTTCTATAAGATCCCCCCTCATCCTTCTAAATTCCAACGAGTACAGTCCCAGTCTACTCAACCTCTCCTCGTAATCCAACCCCTTCAGCTCTGGGATTAACCTAGTGAATCTCCTCTGCACACCCTCCAGTGCCAGTACGTCCTTTCTCAAGTAAGGAGACCAAAACTGAACACAATACTCCAGGTGTGGCCTCACTAACACCTTCTACAATTGCAGCATAACCTCCCTAGTCTTAAACTCCATCCCTCTAGCAATGAAGGACAAAATTCCATTTGCCTTCTTAATGACCTGTTGCACTTGTAAACCAACTTTCTGTGACTCATGCACTAGCACACCCAAGTCTCGCTGCACAGCGGCATGCTTTAATATTTTATCGTTTAAATAATAATCCCATTTGCTGTTAGGAGGGGTTATTGGGTTACGGGGATAGGGTGGAAGTGAGGGCTTAAGTGGGTCGGTGCAGACTCGATGGGCCGAATGGCCTCCTGCTGCACTGTATGTTCTATGGTCTACTCTCTAGAGTTTAGAAGAATGAGGGGAGATGTAATTGAGGTAAACAAGCTGCTAAAAGGTCTGGATACAGTAGACGTGGAGCAGACACCTCCTCTTGTGGGACAGACTAAAACGAGAGGTGATAACCGTGGCAGATTTAAAATGAGATGAGGAGAAATCCCTTCTCTCAAAGGGTGGTGAATCTGTGGAATTCGCTACCCCTGAGTGTGGCGGATGTAGGGTTAGTGAGTAAATTTAAGAAGGAGATAGACAGATTTTTAATGAGTAACAAAGGGTTGCGGGCAGAGAACGGGCAGGATGGTGGAGGCCGAGAGGCGATCAGTAGTGACTAGCAGAGCGAGCTGGAGGGGCCGAATGGTCCGCTCCTGCTCCTAGATGGTATGTTCTTGTGTTTACATTTCCGCTTGTTTTAAATTGTCCGTTTTTCCCCTTTGGATTATCATTGATCAGGCACCACGGGGAGCAGCCCACATAAATGTAACAGCACCAAACACCGGATCATATCCCCCAAAGTGGACATCCGACTCACTTCCTACTCTGCCTTAACCGAAGTGCAAAACCTCTCGGGCACCGAGATCAAGAACGAGGAGGATGACAGTAAGAGTGAGAGTGAGAGAAAGGTGGTGAAATTACCCAAAGCTGCCCTCCAGCTGAACGGGGGCAGCCGCGAGGCATCGCCCCCCAGCGCCCTGGAGAGTGCTGAGTCCGAGCAGGAAGCGCCGACCGCCCGTACCAACGGCTACTACGACAGGGAGCTCACCTCCGTCGCCATAGCCACCACTGTGCCAAATCTCACGGTGACCTGCAGCTTACCTCAGAACGCTGTTATTTTAATGACCGGAATCGGGGACAAACCCGTCTCGTTGACGCCCAGTCAGCAGCTGGTTGCTGCCAACCCCACCAGCCAGGGTTTGCCACTGAGCGGACGCGACCTGCCCCTGGCCCCCCCAGCCAGCGCCATCGGCCTGGCGCTGTTGCCCAGCTCCGTGGGCGGCCTCATCTTCTCGCAGGCCAACATGGACACCTCCGAGCCCCACGCCCCGGCCTTCGACCCCGACTCGTTCCTCAACAGCCCCAAGCAGGGTCAGACCTATGGCGGGGGGGCGGGCGCCCGGCCGCCGGGGGCGTTCCCTTCGGCCAGCTTGTCCGATTCCGGATTTCCCAACGGCGACCTGAAGGAGGAACCAGATTTCCAGAGCGGGAATTTGGAACCAGCCCCGGCGGCAGCAGCAAGGTCAGATTATCGAATCCCTCCCTCCTCCCGCAGAGCACCCCAAAATTCAAGCCTGGTTTCGGTGACCCGGACGTTCTCCGAGACTGCGGAGGGGAGCTTCGTGACGAGCGAGCTCAGCTCCAGTCCTGTCCTGGAGAAGATGGACTACAGTAATACGGAGCCACCTAAAAACTACACCAGCGTGTTCGGCAAGCGCACCCCAACCTGTAGCCCCCTCCCTCCGTCCCAGAACCGTTTCTTTATCGAGGAAGGACAGAGTAATGCCGGTGCACCGACTGCATCTCCGGTTCTCCCAGAGAGCTTGAAGGTGGAAGCCATCTCCCAGTTGGCACAGGAGCACGGTAACGGTGCCAGTGTGAAGGAAGAACTCCAGCCCTCCTTGCCGATGGCTGCTTTCCAGGCCGTGGCCCCAGAGGTGGAGATGTCCGTCGACACAGCGCCGCAGTTGAACGGAGACGCCGAGATGGCAAAGGCGCAGAGGAACGTGGAAATGGAGCCAGCCGTCAAATCGGAAGGCCAGTACGATGGAAGGGGGAGGGCGGTGGACGGCGATGGGCCCTTGAGCCTGCCGTGCAGTCAGGTGACTGACCTGTACACCATAATCCAGAACGACCTGTCCTCTTCCTCCGTGTCCTCGTCCAACATCGACCTCAACATCGACCACTTTGACATCTCCTTTGACAGCCAGTTCCCCGACCTGATGTCGGAGTTCATGACCGACAGCAGCACCGACACCGCTGGCGGATTCGCGCAGTACGGCCGCAGTCCCACCCCCCCCACGCCGGCAGACAGCCCAGGGCAGACCGTCTCCCCCAATTACCCCGAACTGTCTTCTCAAATGGGCGGCTACTGCCCGCAGCAGCAACAACAACAACCAGAGGCTCCCCGGGAGCTGGTGAGTGCGGCCAACGACATTCCATTTACCGAGGTGCTGGTAACTCCATCAGATTCTACACAGGCGTCACCTGGAAACGCGACAGGCAGAGACCAGGGCGTAACCATCACAGACTTCTCGCCAGAGTGGTCTTATCCTGAGGTAAGGTGCTTTGCTTGCCGTGGAAGCATCGTGTGTTCTCTCTATCAGCCTCTGTTTCCTGCCCCTCCCGCCTTGGGCTATTTACTGAACAGCCATTTTCTCCCCGGACAATGTTCTCTGACGTGTGGGATCTGTTGCGGGATGACGTACAGGATTCTCCGAGGGTTGGTTTGACAGGGTCGATGCTGAGAGGATGTTTCCGCGTGTGGGAGAGTCTAGGAGCAGAGGGCAGAATCTCAGAGTGAGGAGGGGTCGCCCATTTCAGACCGAGATGAGGAGGAATTTCCCCCCCCTCTCAGAGGAATTCTTCACCGCAAAGCTTTTTGTTTTTTAAATTTAGAGTACCCAATTATATATTTTTTCCGATTTGAGGGGCAATTTAGTGTGGCCAATCCACCTACCCTGCACATCTTTTTGGGCTGTGGGGGCGAAACCCACGCAGACACGGGGAGAATGTGCAAACTCCACACGGACAGTGACCCAGGGCCGGGATCGAACCTGGGTCCTCAGCGCCGCAGTCCCAGTGCTAACCACTGCGCCGCCCCCTTTGCCGCAGAGCTGTAGAGGCCGGGTCGTTAAGTATGTTGTTATGGGCCAGGGTTTAGAAACTCCAAAGTGTATTATGGAGTCCCCCTGACCGACGACCTTTATGTTGAACGTGGCTCGGATGCACACAAGGGCCTCCCCTTCAGCTGTGATTCAACAGTCGACCCAGACACTTCCATCAAAACAAGGTTTATTCTCAGAACTTAGTTAACATTTATATGTAAACACAGCAAGAATTTTTATCAATTACAAGCATAAAGGCCCCGCACATCTACAGTAATCTATGTATAACCCTTAATGCATTCCCCCTTAACTGTTCCAATTCAAAAACAAAATCCACGGTAGCACAGTGGTTGCATAGTTGCTTTACAGCTACATGGTCCCAGGTTCGATTCGCGGCTTGGGATCACTGTCTGTGCGGAGTCTGCACGTTCTCCCCGTGTGTGCGTAGGTTTCCTCCGGGTGCTCCGGTTTCCTCCCACAGTCCAAAGATGTGCAGGTTAGGTGGATTGGCCACCTAATTACAAGATGATCAGAGGATTAGATAGGGTGGACAGTGAGAGCCTTTTTCCTCGGATGGTGATGTCCAGCACGAGGGGACATAGCTTTAAATTGAGGGGAGATAGATATTGGACAGATGTCAGAGGTAGGTTCTTTACTCAGAGAGTAGTAGGGGTGTGGAACGCCCTGACTGCAACAGTAGTGGACTCGCCAACACTAAGGGCATTTAAATGGTCATTGGATAGACATATGGATGATAAGGGAATAGTGTAGATGGGCTTTAGATTGGTTTCACAGGTCGGCGCATCATTGAGGGCCGAAGGGCCTATACTGCGCTGTAATGTTCAATGCGGGGCTGGTTTAGCACACTGGGCTAAATCGCTGGCTATTAAAGCAGACCAAGGCAGCCCAGCAGCACGGTTCAATTCCCGTACCAGCCTCCCCGAACAGGCGCCGGAATGTGGCGACTAGGGGCTTTTCACAGTAACTTCATTGAAGCCTGCTCGCGATAATAAGCGATTTTCAGTTCATTTTTCATTAAACTTGCCCCTTAGTGTCCAAAAAAGGTTGGGTGGGGTTATGGGGACAGGGTGGAGGTGTGGGCTTGGGTAGGGTGCTCTTTCCAAGGGCCGGTGCAGACTTGATGGGCCGAACGGCCTCCTTCTGCACTGTACCTTCTATGGTTCCAAACCCAAAAACACTATTGAAAGACGCGGCCTCTGTATTCTCACGTGACTAAGACAGGGTCCTTGTGATTCTGATTTCAACCAGCAGATTTTAATTCCTTCCGGAAAGCAATTATATCTCCAAAGCCAACACCCCAAGGTGATTTTTACTGGGACAGACGATGTAAAATGAAATTAAAGAGAGGGACGGGCCAAAACACTTTGGTTCTCCTGTCTGTCGTCCACAGCAGTCAAAATGAAAATGAAACCAAAAACAGCTCACAGAGCCACAGCCCAGCTCCGCCCACACAATGACATCACTGAAGCCATGCGATAAGACAAAACCTTTCTTAAAGGGACACTCCCACGGCAGTGTGCGAGGCGAAGGTGGACAGGGAGGGAATCGAGGGTCCCGGGGATTAGGCGGGAGAGTGGAGTTGAGGATTGATTGAATGGCGGGACAGACTGGATGGGCCGAATGGCCCACTTCTCCTCCTCCCTCTTATGGGCAGCACTGGCTGAAACCCAGATTGTGAAGGAAGTCAGGAAGTGTTAATTTGCAGGTTAATAATAATAATCGCTTACTGTCACAAGTAGGTTTCAATGAAGTTACTGTGGAAAAACCCCTAGTCACCAAATACCGGCCCCTGTTCGGGGAGGCTGGAACGGGAATAGAACCCGCGCTGCTGGCCTTGTTCTACATTACAAGCCAACTGTTTAACCCACTGTGCTAAACCAGCCCCTTGACCGGGAAGGAGCCAGATTATCTGGGTAACTCGCAGAGACACGACGGGCGCAGTGGGGCCGAATGGCCTCCTGGTTTCTGTGTGGATGGGGGTGGGGGAGGCGAACGTTGGGGTGACTGATCTTTAGAATTCTCACTGTCCGCGTGCAGGAGTTAACCGCGTCCAGCCTCCTGGTGACTCCCCTCAGCCCAGTCCGGCTCAGCAGATATTGGGGCAGATACTGCCCGGTGCTCCCATCGGCAACACAATCCGTCTGGGGGGACAGCGAGCAAGTTGGAATTGAAATAAGCTCCTGTAAATGCTGCAAGCTGAGGAATAGCCGGCAGGTCGGGTAGGGAGGTATTCCTCTGGTCCTGTGCTGTGTTAAGCAGCATGGTTTAATTGGGTTTGAGTGTGTGATTAACGGTCCCCTGTCTCACTGTGCCACAGGGTGGGGTCAAGGTGCTGATCACTGGCCCCTGGGACGATGGCAACGATCGCTACTCCTGTACGTTTGATAAGATTACAGTTCCGGCGTCGCTCATTCAGCCTGGTGTCCTGCGGTGTTACTGCCCAGGTAGGTAGCCCTCTTACTGACTTACAGAATCTTGCCATGTTACCGAATGAGGGAACAGGTTCGAGGGGCAGAATGGCCTCCCCCTGTTCCCCATGATCCTGGCTGCGTGGCTGGTAAGGTTTGTCATTCAGAGCAGATATTACCTGGAATAATAAACTCTTTACCTATTCCATCGTGACATGGAGTGACAGCCGACGCTGGTTCAATAACTTCATTTGGATGTCATTAATCACGGAAAACAGTTCGAGATGTTCTGATGTGGGAAAGCACTCCAGAAAATCGATAAAGTTGTGTGTCAGAGAGAGGGCACGCGAGAGAGAGGGCACGCGAGAGAGAGAGGGCACGCGAGAGAGAGAGGGCACGCGAGAGAGAGAGGGCACGCGAGAGAGAGAGAGGGCACGCGAGAGAGAGAGGGCACGCGAGAGAGAGAGGGCACGAGAGAGAGAGGGCACGCGAGAGAGAGAGGGCACGCGAGAGAGAGAGGGCACGCGAGAGAGAGGGCACGCGAGAGAGAGAGGGCACGCGAGAGAGAGAGAGGGGCAGCGAGAGAGAGAGAGGGGCAGCGAGAGAGAGAGAGGGGGCAGCGAGAGAGAGAGGGGCAGCGAGAGAGAGAGAGAGGGGCAGCGAGAGAGAGAGAGAGGGGCAGCGAGAGAGAGAGAGAGGGGGCAGCGAGAGAGAGAGAGAGGGGCAGCGAGAGAGAGAGGGCACGCGAGAGAGAGAGAGGGCACGCGGGGGCTGGGAGATAGGTTCTCACAGGGAGTAAGATATCAGAGTTGACGACACTGGGAATGGAGGCCTGAGTGATTCACTCGAGAGTATTGATCACCATTCCCTCTGCGGTGATCCTTGCCTTCGATCCAGGTTCATTGTCAGGCAGCTGGGGAGAGAAAGGGCAAGAGAATGAAGTGTCTCTCTGTGTGAGGTGGGGAGATATCTCCTCGGTGCTGTTACTCTGTGGCGGAGGAGATGGGCTGAATCAGTTCTCCATCTTGCAGTGTTTAAATAGGTTTTTCCCCCCCCCCCCAGCCCCCCCAGCCCCCTCCCCCCCCCCCCCAGCCCCCACCATCTGACCCGTCCCCACCTGTTCCTTGTCAATGGGATTTGAGGCCGTTCTCTTGTTTTGTACTTTCAGCCCATGAAGCTGGCCTGGTGAAGCTGCTGGTGGCCCTGGCGAACCACTTCCTTTCCAACTGGGTGCTGTTTGAATACAGAGCTCGGAATTCCCTGGCGATGCCCAGCTCTCAGCTGGACTGGCTGTCACTGGACGGTAGGGTGGAAGCTTTGTCCATGTGTATACCGATACTTTCCGTCTCTCCGTGACCAGTGCCCGAGAGCCTGGTGTCCGTGTGTGCGATGCAGTGGGGAACACGGCGGACAGGGGTGTACCAGGCGTGTGTCGTTATGGGGGATGTGTCGTAGTTACGGGGCATGTGTCGTACCTACGGGGATGTGTCGTAGTTACGGGGGATGTGTCGTAGTTACGGGGCATGTGTCGTACCTACGGGGATGTGTCGTAGTTACGGGGCATGTGTCGTAGTTACGGGGGATGTGTCGTACCTACGGGGATGTGTCGTACCTACGGGGATGTGTCGTAGTTACGGGGCATGTGTCGTAGTTACGGGGCATGTGTCGTACCTACGGGGATGTGTCGTAGTTACGGGGATGTATCGTACCTGCGGGGGATGTGTCGTTATGGGGGATGTGTCGTACCTACGGGGATGTGTCATGGGGGATGTGTCGTACCTACGGGGATGTGTCGTACCTACGGGGCATGTGTCGTAGTTACGGGGCATGTGTCATAGTTACGGGGGATGTGTCGTAGTTACGGGGCATGTGTCGTACCTACGGGGCATGTGTCGTACCTACGGGCATGTGTCGTACCTACGGGGCATGTGTCGTACCTACGGGGATGTGTCGTACCTACGGGGATGTGTCGTACCTACGGGGATGTGTCGTACCTACGGGGCATGTGTCGTAGTTACGGGGCATGTGTCGTAGTTACGGGGGATGTGTCGTAGTTACGGGGCATGTGTCGTAGTTACGGGGGATGTGTCGTACCTACGGGGATGTGTCGTAGTTACGGGGGATGTGTCGTAGTTACGGGGCATGTGTCGTAGTTACGGGGCATGTGTCGTAGTTACGGGGGATGTGTCGTAGTTACGGGGCATGTGTCGTAGTTACGGGGCATGTGTCGTAGTTACGGGGCATGTGTCGTAGTTACGGGGCATGTGTCGTAGTTACGGGGCATGTGTCGTAGTTACGGGGCATGTGTCGTAGTTACGGGGCATGTGTCGTAGTTACGGGGCATGTGTCGTAGTTACGGGGCATGTGTCGTACGTAAGGGGCATGTGTCGTAGTTACGGGGCATGTGTCGTACCTACGGGGGGATGTGTCGTACCTGCGGGAGATGTGTCGTACCTACGGGGGATGTGTCGTACCTGCGGGGATGTGTCGCAGTTACGTGGGATGTGTCGTGTGTCAGACACTTTTACGTAAGTGTCATACTTACGGGGGGGTGTGTCGTACTTACGGGGGATGTGTTGTAGGTTACGTGAGGGTTTGTTGTGTTAGGACTGTATTCGCTGGAGTTCAGAAGAACGAGGGGGGATCTGATCGAAACCTATCAAATTCTAACAGGACTGGACAGGGTAGATGTAGGAAGGATGTTCCCGATGGGGACAGGGTAGATGCAGGAAGGATGTTCCCCGATGGGGACAGGGTAGATGCAGGAAGGATGTTCCCGATGGGGACAGGGTAGATGCAGGAAGGATGTTCCCGATGGGGACAGGGTAGATGCAGGAAGGATGTTCCCGATGGGGACAGGGTAGATGCAGGAAGGATGTTCCCGATGGGGACAGGGTAGATGCAGGAAGGATGTTCCCGATGGGGACAGGGTAGATGCAGGAAGGATGTTCCCGATGGGGACAGGGTAGATGCAGGAAGGATGTTCCCGATGGGGACAGGGTAGATGTAGGAAGGATGTTCCCGATGGGGACAGGGTAGATGCAGGAAGGATGTTCCCGATGGGGACAGGGTAGATGCAGGAAGGATGTTCCCGATGGGGACAGGGTAGATGCAGGAAGGATGTTCCCGATGGGGACAGGGTAGATGTAGGAAGGATGTTCCCCGATGGGGACAGGGTAGATGCAGGAAGGATGTTCCCGATGGGGACAGGGTAGATGTAGGAAGGATGTTCCCGATGGGGACAGGGTAGATGCAGGAAGGATGTTCCCGATGGGGACAGGGTAGATGCAGGAAGGATGTTCCGATGGGGACAGGGTAGATGTAGGAAGGATGTTCCCCGATGGGGACAGGGTAGATGCAGGAAGGATGTTCCCGATGGGGACAGGGTAGATGTAGGAAGGATGTTCCCCGATGGGGACAGGGTAGATGCAGGAAGGATGTTCCCGATGGTGGGGGGGGGTGTCCGGAACCAGGGGCACAGTCTGAGGATATGGGGTAGACCATTTCGGACAGAGATGAGGAGATATTTCTTCACCCAGAGAGTGGTGAGTCTGTGGAATTCATTACCACAGGAAGTAGTTGATGCTGAAACACTGAATATATTCAAGAGGCTGCTGGATATAGCCCTTGGGGAGAATGGGATCAAAGGCTATGGGGAGAAAGCAGGATTAGGCTATTGAGTTGGATGATCAGCCATGATGGTGATGAATGGCGGAGTGGGCTCGAAGGGCCGAATGGCCTCCTCCTGCTCCTATCTTCTATGTATTGATGAGAGCTGTATTTCTGGGCAGGATTATGCAGAAACAGACGGGACTTTGATGTTTCAAATATATTTTCTTATCAGCATCCACTCACCCCAGCCTTTTTGAACAAACCTTCTCTCAAATCTTTGCTGTTATATCGTTTGCAATACATTCAGCGGGCGAGATTTAGATTCACCCTGTGACCTGGGAGAGCTCATAGAATTTACAGTGCAGAAAGAGGCCAATCGGCCCATCGAGTCTGCACCGGCTCTTGGAAAGAGCATCCTACTCACGCCTCCACCTTATCCCCGTAACTCAGGAACCCCACTTAACCTTTTCAGACACTAAGGACAATTTAGCATGGCCAATCCACCCTAACCTGCACGTCTTTCGGGACTGTGGGAGGAAACCGGAGCACCCGGAGGAAACCCACGCACACACGGGGAGGATGTGCAGACTCCGCACAGACAGTGACCCAGCCGGGAATCGAACCTGGGACCCTGGAGCTGTGAAGCCACAGTGCTAACCACTGAGCTACCGTGCAGACCCGCTCACTGCTGTATTCAGGCTTTGCTGCCCCGTCTGTGTGGAACACACTCGCTGTCTGTGTGGAACACACTCTGACCGTCTGGCAGTCTGTGTGGAGCGCACCCGCCATCTGGTGGCCACGAGCTTCCTCTGCAGCGTAGAATCTCCAGTTTCAGTGTTGGAGAAGCATTCAGATCGCTGTGATCTCTTCAATCGCGGCCCGTTCGTGGGGGCGGGTGGGGGGGGGGGGACCGCTGTAGGTACACCCACTGTGCTGTTAGGGAGGGAGTTCCAGGATGTTTCCCCAGTGACAGTGAAGGAACGGCCGATATATTTCCCAGTCAGGGTGGGGAGTGACTTGGAGGGGAACCTCCAGGTGGTGGGGTTCCCAGGTATCTGCTGCTCTTGTCCTTCTAGATGGTAGAGGCGGTGGGTTTGGAAGGTGCTGCCTAAGGAGCCTTGGTGAGTTGCTGTGGTGCATCTTGTAGACGGTACACACGGCTGCCACTGTGCGTCGGTGGGGGAGGGAGTGAATGTTTGTGGAAGGGGAGCAATCAATCACACGGCTGTCTCCGTCTCCATTACCCTCGCTCCCCCCGTCTCCATTACCCTCGCTCCCCCCGTCTCCATTACCCTCGCTCCCCCCCCCCCGTCTCCATTACCCTCGCTCCCCCCCCGTCTCCATTACCCTCGCTCCCCCCCCCCCCGTCTCCATTACCCTCGCTCCCCCCCCCCCCCCCCGTCTCCATTACCCTCGCACCCCCCCCCCCCCCGTCTCCATTACCCTCGGTGCCCCCGCCTCCATTACCCTCGGTGCCTCCGTCTCCGTTACCCTCGGTGCCCCAGTCCCTCACACACTCCTCCAGCCTCCGTCTCCGTTACCCTCGGACCGGGCCCATCACGTGGGGTCCCCTCCTCCAGCCTAAACCAGGGAACTGATAGCCCAGACTCACCCCCCCCCCCCGATAGCCCAGACTCTTCCCCCCCCCCCCGATAGCCCAGACTCACCCCCCCTCCCGATAGCCCAGACTCACCCCCCCCCCGATAGCCCAGACTCCCCCCCCCCGATAGCCCAGACTCCCCCCCCCGATAGCCCAGACTCACCCCCCCGATAGCCCAGACTCACCCCCCCGATAGCCCA
>NC_052174.1:15660473-15694596 GCF_902713615.1 Scyliorhinus canicula
CCTCATCCTGGGGCCTCTGGGAGTGCGAGGGAGTGAGTGTGTGTAACAGTGCGAGTGCGTGTGTGTGACTGTGTGTGTGTGTGAGATAGTGTGAGGGAGTGAGTGTGAGTGTGTGTGTGGGACAGTGCGAGGGAGTGTGTGGATAGAATCTCCTTTGTATGGATTTGAAATTCAACACGGGGTTAGATACAGAGTAAAGCTCCCTCTACACTGTCCCCATCAAACACTCCCAGGACAGGTACAGCACAGGGTTAGGTACAGAGTAAAGCGCCCTCTACACTGTCCCCATCAAACACTCCCAGGACAGGTACAGCACGGGGTTAGGTACAGAGTAAAGCTCCATCTACACTGTCCCCATCAAACACTCCCAGGACAGGTACAGCACGGGGTTAGATACAGAGTAAAGCTCCCTCTACACTGTCCCCATCAAACACTCCCAGGACAGGTACAGCACGGGGTTAGATACAGAGTAAAGCTCCCTCTACACTGTCCCCATCAAACACTCCCAGGACAGGTACAGCACGGGGTTAGATACAGAGTAAAGCTCCCTCTACACTGTCCCCATCAAACACTCCCAGGACAGGTACAGCACGGGGTTAGATACAGAGTAAAGCTCCCTCTACACTGTCCCCATCAAACACTCCCAGGACAGGTACAGCACGGGGTTAGATACAGAGTAAAGCTCCCTCTACACTGTCCCCATCAAACACTCCCAGGACAGGTACAGCACGGGGTTAGATACAGAGTGAATCACTCGGTTCGCCGCTCGAACACTGTTGTCTCTGTCTCTCTCTCAGGTACTCTAACGCTTTCCTCTTCCACCTGGTGTACAAAGCTAACCCGGTAATGACCAGACAGCCAGCTCCGAACCCTCTGCCCCCCAGCGAACCCTTGACCACGGCTGCTGAGGAAATCCTGGACAATAACCGCAGAAAGAAAGACAAGAAACGGAGTAATCTGCGGCGGCGGAAGTGAATAGTTTCATTATTGAACCGATTGAATTATTGATCACTGTGACAGAACAGAGAATTTGAATAAAAAACTCTTTACTTTTTTGAAATGATTGGTTTCCCCTGAATATTATTGATGGTCGGAATGCGATTAATTCCGTGTGAATAGTTTGATCCCCTGATTAATCTCACCGGGAATATTTCCGATCTGGACTTTAGGCCAGAGGTTTGAACCGAAGAATTCTCGACCCCTAAACCCGTCTAACCTGACCCCCGCCCCTAAATGCCAGCCCCCTCTGATAGCCTGACCCCCTCCCCTAAAAGCCAGCCCCCTCTGATAGCCTGACCCCCGCCTCTAAATGCCAGCCCTCTCTGATAGCCTGACCCCCGCCCCTAAAAGCCAGCCCCCTCTGATAGCCTGACCCCCGCCTCTAAATGCCAGCCCTCTCTGATAGCCTGACCCCCGCCCCTAAACGCCAGCCCCCTCTGATAGCCTGACCCCCTCCCCTAAATGCCAGCCCCCTCTGATAGCCGGACCCCCTCCCCTAAATGCCAGCCCCCTCTGATAGCCTGACCCCCTCCCCTAAATGCCAGCCCCCTCTGATCGCCTGACCCCCTCCCCTAAATGCCAGCCCTCTCTGATAGCCTGACCCCCTCCCCTAAATGCCAGCCCCCTCTGATAGCCTGACCCCCTCCCCTAAATGCCAGCCCTCTCTGATAGCCTGACCCCCTCCCCTAAATGCCAGCCCCCTCTCATAGCCTGACCCCCTCCCCTAAATGCCAGCCCCCTCTGATAGCCTGACCCCCTCCCCTAAATGCCAGCCCCCTCTCATAGCCTGACCCCCTCCCCTAAATGCCAGCCCCCTCTGATAGCCTGACCCCCTCCCCTAAATGCCAGCCCCCTCTGATAGCCTGACCCCCTCCCCTAAATGCCAGCCCCCTCTGATAGCCTGACCCCCTCCCCTAAATGCCAGCCCCCTCTGATCGCCTGACCCCCTCCCCTAAAAGCCAGCCCCCTCTGATCGCCTGACCCCCGCCCCTAAATGCCAGCTCCCTCTAATTGGCCAGACCTATCCGGCGTGAGTTACTCACCTGGCGGGTCTTGGCAGGTAAGTATGCGGGTGCAGTACTTGGGGGGGGGCACAGGTGGATCCGACCCCCCCCCCCACGGGGGGGGTGCCCCCCACGGCGGCCTGGCCCGCGATCGGCGCCCAACGATCTGTGGCTGGGCTTGTTCAGTGGGGGAACATGTTTCCTCCGGGCGGGGCCCCTATAGGGCTCCGCCATATTGCCCGGGGAGCGGCGCGGAGGAGAAAAGCCCCCCCGCATGCGTGAGAGAAGCCGGCCGGTCTGCGCATGCGCAGGAAAAGCCGGCCGGTCTGCGCATGCGCAGGAAAAGCCGGCCGGTCTGCGCATGTGCGGAATCATGCCGGCCGATCCGCGCATGCGCGAGATCAGCCCGGCCCTTCGAAACCGGCTGGAACGCCTCCAACCCCTCCGCCATCCACCTAGCCCCCTGTGGAGAATTCCACACTTTCGGGGGGGGGCTGTTGTGGCCGGAGTGGTTGGTGCCGGTTCTCACGCTGGCGTGGGGACTTCATCCCCAGAAGGGAGAATCCCGGCCAGGTGTGTCGATGAGGGAAATGCATTTGACACAATCTATTTGGACGTCAGCAAGGCTGTTCATAAGGTCACACTTGGCAGACTGACAGCGAAGACATAACGGGCTACAAGATGAAGTTATGTAAAATCACCAGCTCCACGCACCCCTCCCTGATGAGCTCAATGCATTCTATGCCCGCTTTGAGCAAGAGGTCAGCGAGAGTGAGCCCTCCACCCCAGAAGCCGCGGATGAACCTGTATCGGAGATCACCACTGCAGAGGTCAGAGCAGCCGTCTCGAAGGTCAACCCACGGAAAGCCACTGGCCCGGATGGGGTACCCGGACGGGCACTCAGGTCTTGCCCGGATCAGCTGGCGGGGGTATTCGCAGACATCTTCAACCTCTCTTTACAACAATCTGAGGTCCCTATCTGCTTCAAGAAGACGACCATCATCCCTGTACCAAAAAAAAGTCAAGCAGCGTGCCTTAATGACTATCATCCAGTGGTTCTGACATCCATCATCATGAAGTGCTTCGAAAGAATCGTCATGGCACAAATCAACTCCAGCCTCCCGAATTGCCTCGATCCACTACAGTTCACCTACCGCTGCAACAGGTCCACAGCAGATACCATCTCCATGGCCCTGCACAGGGTTAGATACAGAGTAAAGCTCCCTCTACACTGTCCCCATCAAACACTCCCAGGACAGGTACAGCACGGGGTTAGATACAGAGTAAAGCTCCCTCTACACTGTCCCCATCAAACACTCCCAGGACAGGTACAGCACGGGGTTAGATACAGAGTAAAGCTCCCTCTACACTGTCCCCATCAAACACTCCCAGGACAGGTACAGCACGGAGTTAGATACAGAGTAAAGCTCCCTCTACACTGTCCCCATCAAACACTCCCAGGACAGGTACAGCACGGGGTTAGATACAGAGTAAAGCTCCCTCTACACTCTCCCCATCAAACACTCCCAGGACAGATACAGCACGGGGTTAGATACAGAGTAAAGCTCCCTCTACACTGTCCCCATCAAACACTCCCAGGACAGGTACAGCACGGGGTTAGATACAGAGTAAAGCTCCCTCTACACTGTCCCCATCAAACACTCCCAGGACAGGTACAGCACGGTGTTAGATACAGAGTAAAGCTCCCTCTACACTGTCCCCATCAAACACTCCCAGGACAGGTACAGCGGGGGTTAGATACAGAGTAAAGCTCCCTCTACACTATCCCCATCAAACACTCCCAGGACAGGTACAGCACGGGGTTAGATACAGAGTAAAGCTCCCTCTACACTGTCCCCATCAAACACTCCCAGGACAGGTACAGCACAGGGTTAGATACAGAGGAAAGCTCCCTCTACACTGTCCCCATCAAACACTCCCAGGACAGGTACAGCACGGGGTTAGATACAGAGTAAAGCTCCCTCTACACTGTCCCCATCAAACACTCCCAGGACAGGGACAGCACGGGGTTAGATACAGAGTAAAGCCCCCTCTACACTGTCCCCATCAAACACTCCCAGGACAGGTACAGCACGGGGTTAGATACAGAGTAAAGCTCCCTCTACACTGTCCCCATCAAACACTCCCAGGACAGGTACAGCACGGGGTTAGATACAGAGTAAAGCTCTCTCTACACTGTCCCCATCAAACACTCCCAGGACAGGTACAGCACGGGGTTAGATACAGAGTAAAGCTCCCTCTACACTGTCCCCATCAAACACTCCCAGGACAGGTACAGCACGGGGTTAGATACAGAGTAAAGCTCCCTCTACACTGTCCCCATCAAACACTCCCAGGACAGGTACAGCACGGGGTTAGATACAGAGTGAATCACTCGGTTCGCCGCTCTAACACTGTTGTCTCTGTCTCTCTCTCAGGTACTCTAACGCTTTCCTCTTCCACCTGGTGTACAAAGCTAACCCGGTAATGACCAGACAGCCAGCTCCGAACCCTCTGCCCCCCAGCGAACCCTTGACCACGGCTGCTGAGGAAATCCTGGACAATAACCGCAGAAAGAAAGACAAGAAACGGAGTAATCTGCGGCGGCGGAAGTGAATAGTTTCATTATTGAACCGATTGAATTATTGATCACTGTGACAGAACAGAGAATTTGAATAAAAAACTCTTTACTTTTTTGAAATGATTGGTTTTCCCTGAATATTATTGATGGTCGGAATGCGATTAATTCCGTGTGAATAGTTTGATCCCCTGGTTAATCTCACCGGGAATATTTCCGATCCGGACTTTAGGCCAGAGGTTTGAACCGAAGAATTCTCGACCCCTAAACCCGTCTAACCTGACCCCCGCCCCTAAATGCCAGCCCCCTCTGATCGCCTGACCCCCTCCCCTAAAGGCCAGCCCCCTCTGATAGCCTGACCCCCTCCCCTAAATGCCAGCCCCCTCTGATCGCCTGACCCCCACCCCTAAATGCCAGCCCCCTCTGATCGCCTGACCCCCTCCCCTAAATGCCAGCCCCCTCTGATAGCCTGACCCCCTCCTCTAAATGCCAGCCCCCTCTGATTGGCCAGACCCATCCGGCGTGAGTTACTCACCTGGCGGGTCTTGGCAGGTAAGTATGCGGGTGCGGTCCTCGGGGGGGGGAACAGGTGCCCCCCACGGCGGCCTGGCCCGCGATCGGCGCCCAACGATCTGCTCCCTAAAGCTCCCTCTACACTGTCCCCATCAAACACTCCCAGGACAGGTACAGCACGGGGTTAGATACAGAGTAAAGCTCCCTCTACACTGTCCCCATCAAACACTCCCAGGACAGGTACAGCACGGGGTTAGATACAGAGTAAAGCTCCCTCTACACTGTCCCCATCAAACACTCCCAGGACAAGGACAGCACGGGGTTAGATACAGAGTAAAGCTCCCTCCACACTGTCCCCATCAAACACTCCCAGGACAGGTACAGCACGGGGTTAGATACAGAGTAAAGCTCCCTCTACACTGTCTCCATCAAACACTCCCAGGACAGGTACAGCACGGGGTTAGATACAGAGTAAAGCTCCCTCTACACTGTCCCCATCAAACACTCCCAGGACAGGCACAGCACGGCGTTAGATACAGAGTAAAGCTCCCTCTACACTGTCCCCATCAAACACTCCCAGGACAGATACAGCACGGGGTTAGATACAGAATAAATCTCCCTCTACACTGTCCCCATCAAACACTCCCAGGACAGATACAGCACGGGGTTAGATACAGAGTAAAGCTCCCTCTACACTGTCCCCATCAAACACTCCCAGGACAGGTACAGCACAGGGTTAGATACAGAGTAAAGCTCCCTCTACACTGTCCCCATCAAACACTCCCAGGACAGGTACAGCACGGGGTTAGATACAGAGTAAAGCTCCCTGTACACTGTCCCCATCAAACACTCCCAGGACAGGTACAGCACGGGGTTAGATACAGAGTAAAGCTCCCTCTACACTGTCCCCATCAAACACTCCCAGGACAGGTACAGCACGGCGTTTCGATACAGAGTAAAGCTCTCTCTACACTGTCCCCATCAAACACTCCCAGGACAGGTACAGCACGGGGTTAGATACAGAGCAAAACTCCCTCTACACTGTCCCCATCAAACACTCCCAGGACAGGTACAGCACGGGGTTAGATACAGAGCAAAGCTCCCTCTACACTGTCCCCATCAAACACTCCCAGGACAGGTACAGCACGGGGTTAGATACAGAGTAAAGCTCCCTCTACACTGTCCCCATCAAACACTCCCAGGACAGGTACAGCACGGGGTTAGATACAGAGTAAAGCTCCCTCTACACTGTCCCCATCAAACACTCCCAGGACAGGGACAGCACGGGGTTAGATACAGAGTAAAGCTCCCTCTACACTGTCCCCATCAAACACTCCCAGGACAGGTACAGCACGGGGTTAGATACAGAGTAAAGCTCCCTCTACACTGTCCCCATCAAACACTCCCAGGACAGGTACAGCACGGGGTTAGATACAGAGTAAAGCTCCCTCTACACTGTCCCCATCAAACACTTCCAGGACAGGTACAGTACGGGGTTAGATACAGAGTAAAGCTCCCTCTACACTGTCTCCATCAAACACTCCCAGGACAGGTACAGCACGGGGTTAGATACAGAGTAAAGCTCCCTCTACACTGTCCCCATCAAACACTCCCAGGACAGGTACAGCACGGGGTTAGATACAGAGTAAAGCTCCCTCTACACTGTCCCCATCAAACACTCCCAGGGCAGGTACAGCACGGGGTTAGATACAGAGTAAAGCTCCCTCTACACTGTCCCCATCAAACACTCCCAGGACAGGTACAGCACAGGTTTAGATACAGAGTAAAGCTCCCTCTACACTGTCCTCATCAAACACTCCCAGGACAGGTACAGCACGGGGTTAGATACAGAGTAAAGCTCTCTCTACACTGTCCCCATCAAACACTCCCAGGACAGGTACAGCACGGGGTTAGATACAGAGGAAAGCTCCCTCTACACTGTCCCCATCAAACACTCCCAGGACAGGTACAGCACAGGTTTAGATACAGAGTAAAGCTCCCTCTACACTGTCCTCATCAAACACTCCCAGGACAGGTACAGCACGGGGTTAGATACAGAGTAAAGCTCTCTCTACACTGTCCCCATCAAACACTCCCAGGACAGGTACAGCACGGGGTTAGATACAGAGGAAAGCTCCCTCTACACTGTCCCCATCAAACACTCCCAGGACAGGTACAGCACGGGGTTAGATACAGAGTAAAGCTCCCTCTACACTGTCCCCATCAAACACTCCCAGGACAGGTACAGCACGGGGTTAGATACAGAGTAAAGCTCCCTCTACACTGTCCCCATCAAACACTCCCAGGACAGGTACAGCACGGGGTTAGATACAGAGTAAAGCTCCCTCTACACTGTCCCCATCAAACACTCCCAGGACAGGTACAGCACGGGGTTAGATACAGAGTAAAGCTCCCTCTACACTGTCCCCATCAAACACTCCCAGGGCAGGTACAGCACGGGGTTAGATACAGAGTAAAGCTCCCTCTACACTGTCCCCATCAAACACTCCCAGGACAGGTACAGCACAGGTTTAGATACAGAGTAAAGCTCCCTCTACACTGTCCTCATCAAACACTCCCAGGACAGGTACAGCATGGGGTTAGATACAGAGTAAAGCTCCCTCTACACTGTCCCCATCAAACACTCCCAGGACAGGTACAGCACGGGGTTAGATACAGAGTAAAGCTCCCTCTACACTGTCCCCATCAAACATTTCCCTTTGAAAGAGGCCGTGATATTCGTCTCACTGCCCCTTCACAGCTCCTTGCTCAGAGTCTTGGACGTTTTCCCCTCGACCATCCTTCCCAAAGCGCCGGGCCCGGAATCGGACACAATCCTGCGGCTGAGATTAAGGAACTGTGACCTGAAGCCGATGGGACTCGAATCTCACTGCCCGTTGGAGAATGGTGAGCATCTCGATGTGGAAAGTGCGTCTGAGTGTGGGAGCGGCAGTTCCAGTGATGGACAGCAGGTGGTGCTGCCTCCCACAGGGCGACAGGCTCAGATCGAACTCTCCCAGAAAGTGGACTGGAATCTCCCAAAATGGGACTATGTCCAAGGCTGGAGTAAAAACGTTGGAGAATTACTCCAGAGATTCCTGTAAAACCCATAACGCCGTACTGTCAGGGTCAGTACTGAGGGAGTGCCGCACTGTCAGAGGGTCAGTACTGAGGGAGTGCCGCACTGTCAGAGGGTCAGTACTGAGGGAGTGCCGCACTGTCAGAGGGTCAGTACTGAGGGAGTGCCGCACTGTCAGAGGGTCAGTACTGAGGGAGTGCCGCACTGTCAGAGGGTCAGTACTGAGGGTGTGCCGCACTGTCAGAGGGTCAGTACTGAGGGAGTGCCGCACTGTCAGAGGGTCAGTACTGAGGGAGTGCCGCACTGTCAGAGGGTCAGTACTGAGGGAGGCCGCACTGTCAGAGGGTCAGTACTGAGGGAGTGCCGCACTGTCAGAGGGTCAGTACTGAGGGAGTGCCTGCACTGTCAGAGGGTCAGTACTGAGGGAGTGCTGCACTGTCAGAGGGTCAGTACTGAGGGAACCGCACTGTCAGAGGGTCAGTACTGAGGGAGTGCCGCACTGTCAGAGGGTCAGTACTGAGGGAGTGCCGCACTGTCAGAGGGTCAGTACTGAGGGAGTGCCGCACTGTCAGAGGGTCAGTACTGAGGGAGTGCCGCACTGTCAGAGGGTCAGTACTGAGGGAGTGCCGCACTGTCAGAGGGTCAGTACTGAGGGAGTGCCGCACTGTCAGAGGGTCAGTACTGAGGGAGTGCCGCACTGTCAGAGGGTCAGTACTGAGGGAGTGCCGCACTGTCAGAGGGTCAGTACTGAGGGAGTGCCGCACTGTCAGAGGGTCAGTACTGAGGGAGTGCCGCACTGTCAGAAGGTCAGTACTGAGGGAGTGCCGCACTGTCAGAGGGTCAGTACTGAGGGATTGCCGCACTGTCAGAGGGTCAGTACTGAGGGAGTGCCGCACTGTCAGAGGGTCAGTACTGAGGGAGTGCCGCACTGTCAGAGGGTCAGTACTGAGGGAGTGCCGCACTGTCAGAGGGTCAGTACTGAGGGAGTGCTGCACTGTCAGAGGGTCAGTACTGAGGGAGTGCCGCACTGTCAGAGGGTCAGTACTGAGGGAGTGCCGCACTGTCAGAGGGTCAGTACTGAGGGAGTGCCGCACTGTCAGAGGGTCAGTACTGAGGGAGCGCTGCACTGTCAGAGGGTCAGTACTGAGGGAGTGCCGCACTGTCAGAGGGTCAGTACTGAGGAAGTGCGGCACTGTCAGAGGGTCAGTACTGAGGGAGTGCCTCACTGTCAGAGGGTCAGTACTGAGGGAGCCGCACTGTCAGAGGGTCAGTACTGAGGGAGTGCCGCACTGTCAGAGGGTCAGTACTGAGGGAGTGCCGCACTGGCAGAGGGTCAGTACTGAGGGAGTGCCGCACTGTCAGAGGGTCAGTACTGAGGGAGTGCTGCACTGTCAGAGGGTCAGTACTGAGGGAGTGCCGCACTGTCAGAGGGTCAGTACTGAGGGAGTGCCGCACTGTCAGAGGGTCAGTACTGAGGGAGTGCTGCACTGTCAGAGGGTCAGTACTGAGGGAGTGCCGCACTGTCAGAGGGTCAGTACTGAGGGAGTGTCGCACTGAGCGGTGTGGGCGGGGTCCAGCGAATCACGCGCACGTGTTTTGGGGTTGTGAAAAATTGGGAAGTTTCTGGGCGGGAGTGTTCACGGCCTTAGCCAGGATAGTGGATGTGGGAGGGCAGCACGGTGGCCTAGTGGTTAGCATTGCTGCCTCACGGCGCTGAGGTCCCAGGTTCGATCCCGGCCCTGGGTCACTGTCCGTGTGGAGTTTGCACATTCTCCCCGTGTCTGCGTGGGTTTCGCCCCCACAACCCAAAGATGTGCAGGCTAGGTGGATTGGCCGCGCTAAATTGCCCCTTAACTGGAAAAATGAATTGGGTCCCCATCCCTCTGGCTGAAGAAATTCCTCCTCATCTCGGTTTTAAAGGATCGTCCCTTCAGTCTCAGATGGTGTCCTCTGCGAGAGATAGAGGGGCAGATAGGTAGAGAGATTCTGGATAGGTACAAAAGTAACAGGGTTGTTGTGGTAGGGGATTTTAATTTCCCCGATATTGACTGGGACTCAGTTAGTGCTGGAGGTTTGGATGGGGCAGAGTTTGTAAAATGTATCCATGAAGGCTCCTTGATGCAATATGTAGACAGTCCAACTCGGGAAGGGGCTGTACTGAACCTGGTATTGGGGAACGAGCCTGGACAGTTGGTTGAGGTTTCAGTAGAGGAATATTTTGGAAGTAGTGGCCACAATTCCGTAAGTTTTAGGGTAGTTTTGGACAGGGATGAGGGTAACCCTCACGTTAAGGAGCTAAACTGGGGAAAGGCAAATTCCGATAACATTAGACAGGAATTGAAGAATTTGGATTGGGTGCAGCTGTTGGAGGGTAAATCAGCATCGGACATGTGGGAGTCTTTCAAGCGACAGTTTATTCGGATTCAGGAAAGTCAAGTTCCTGAGAGAATGAAGGATAAGTCTGGGGAAGTTTAGGGAGCCTTGGATAACGAGGGATATTGTGAACCTCGTCAAAAAGAACCTCGTTCGGTCTAGAAAGGTGGGGACAGTTGAAACCCTTGAGGAGTATAAAGAAAGTAGGAAGGTACTGAAGCGGGGAATTAGGAGGGCTCGGAGGGTCATGAAAAGTCCTTGGCAAGTAGGATTAAGGTGAATCCCAAAGCTTTTTATTCGTATGTAAAAAGCAAGAGGGTGGCCAGGGAAAGGATTGGACCATTTAAGGGCAGTGGGGGGAATCTCTGTATTGACCAGAGGAAATGGGCGAGGTACTAAATGGGTACTTTGCATCAATGTTCACCAAAGAAAGGGACTTTGTGGAAGTTAATTCTTGGGTAGGGTGTATGGACAGTCTGGATCATGTTAACATCAAAAAGGAGGTATTGGGTTTTTAAAAAAATGGTGAAGGTAGGTAAGTCTCCTGGGCCAGATGGGATTTATCCCAGAATCCTGAGGGAAGCAAGGGAGGAAATTGCTGGGGCCTTGTCTGACATCTTTCTATACTCATGAAATGAAATGAAAATTGCTTATTGTCACAAGTAGGCTTCAAATGAAGTTACTGTGAAAAGCCCCTAGTCGCCACATTCCGGCACCTGTCCGGGGAGGCTGGTACGGGAATCGAACCGTGCTGCTGGCCTGCCTTGGTCTGCTTTCAAAGCCAGTGATTTAGCCCAGTGTGCTAAACCAGCATTATTGGCTACAGATGAGATCCCAGAGGACTGGAGAATAGCTAATGTGGTATTGCTGTTTAAGAAAGGTAGCAGTGATAATCCTGGAAACGATAGGCCGGTGAGCCCCACGTTGGTTGTAGATAAATTATTGGAGAGAATTCTCAGGGACAGGGTTTATACCCATTTGGAAACAAATGGGCTCATCAGTGATAGACAGCATGGTTTTGTGAAGGGGAGGTCATGCCTCGCTAACCTGATCGAGGTTTTTGAGGAGGTGACAAAGATGATTGATGCAGGTGGGGCGGTGGATGTTGTCTATATGGACTTCAGTAAGGCCTTTGACAAGGTGCCTCATGACAGACTGGTACAAAAGGTGAAGTCACACGGGATCAGGGGTGAGCTGGCAAGATGGATACAGAACTGGCTCAGTCACCGAAGGCAAAGGGTAGCAGTAGAAGGGTGTTTTTCTGAATGGAAGGTTGTGACTAGTGGTGTTCCACAGGGATCGGTGCTGGGGCCTCTGTTGTTTGTGGTACATAAACGATTTGTAGGAAAATGTAGCTGGTCTGATTGGTAAGTTTGCGGATGACACCAAGGTTGGTGGAGTGGCAGATAGTGGTGAGGATTGTCAGAGGATACAGCAGAACATAGATAGGTTGGAGACTTGGGCAGAGAAATGGCAAATGGAGTTTAATCCGGACAAATGTGAGGTGATGCATTTTGGTAGGTCTAACATCGAGGGGAAATATACCGTAAATGGCAAAACTCTTAGAAATATAGAAAGTCAGAGAGATCTGGGCAGGTCTACAGATCTTCGAAGGTGGCAACACAAGTGGACAAGGTAGTGAAGAAAGCAGACGGAATGCTCGCCTTCATTGGACGGGGCATCGAGTATAAAAACTGGCAAGTCGTGTTGCAGTTGTATAGAACCTTGGTCAGGCCTCACTTGGAATATTGCGCACAATTTTGGTCGCCACACTACCAGAAGGATGTGGAGGCTTTGGAGAGGGTACAGAGGAGGTTTACCAGGATGTTGCCTGATCTGGAGGGTGTCAGCTATGTGGAGAGGCTGAATAGACTCGGGACTGTTTTCATTAGAAAGACGGAGGTTGAGGGACGATCTGATAGAGATCTACAAGGTTATGAGGGGCATGGATAGAGTGGATGGGCAGGCACTCTTTCCCAGGGTGGAGGGGTCAGTCACCAGGGGGCAGAGGTTTAAGGTCCGTGGGGCAAAGGTTAGAGGAGATGTGCGAGGCAGGTTATTTACGCAGAGGGTGGTGAGTGCCTGGAATGCGTTGCCAGGGGGAGGTTGTGGAAGCAGATACATTAACGGCGTTCAGAAGGCATCTCGGACAAATACATGGATAGGATGGGTATAGAGGGATACGGCACAAGGGTTTTGGCCAAGGGTAGTATCATGGCCGGTACAGGCTGGGAGGGCCGAAGGGCCTGATCCTGTGCTGTATTGTTCTTTGTTCTTTTGCTATAATCTCCAATCTGCGTTAGTGCCTGTAGCTGATCGAGGTTACCCCTCACACTACGTGCATTCGTCTGTAGAACTCTTCACTGTAACTGTTCCCCCCCTGACCGTCCCTCAGCACTGATGTGTTATTGGCTGCTTTATTGTTTCTCAGTTTGATTTAACCGACTTCCTGTCGTTTTTCCATTAGTCGCAGTTGCTGAAGTTGGGTTCCTGCCTCTCCGCCCTGTATGGACCCCCCCCCTCCCCCCTCCCCTTGCTAGTTTAAAGCCCCCGTGACCACCCTATTTATCCATCCCGCAAGGCCACTGGAGCCAGACGGGCTCAGCTGGAGCCTGTCCCAACGGTACAGATCCCACCCCCCCCCCCCCCACCGTGAAATGGAACCCCTCTCCTTCCCTCAACGTTCCTTTATTCACGTGTTTACCTCCCTAATTCCCTCATCCCTTTCCCAATTTGCATGTGGCTGGGGTAGTAACCCAGAGTTATTAACCCTCGAGGGCCAGTTTTTTCCAATTTTCAGTTCCTCGTTCCTGTTAATCCCCCCCAACAGGTCCGCTCTCCGAGTCCTGTCCCAACGTGGACCAACAACAACTGAATCCTCCCCTTCCCTCCTCCACTCCAATATCCTATCAAGCCGGTAAGAGATGTCCCTCAGCTGGCATCGGACAGGCAGCGAACCATGTGGGAGTCTCGGTCATTTCCAAGGGGCAATTAGGGATGGCTATAAATGCTGGGCCCAGCTAGTGACACCTATATCCCCTGGAAGAATTAACAAGATTAAAACTAAAGTTCCTCACCCCTTGCCTCAATCTAGTCAATGCCCTCTACAACCCCGCCCAGGCCTCCACATCCGTCCTTGAGCGCTGCGGCCCAGGATTGGACCCAACACTTCATCTGACGCCCAACCAGAGATTGATAAAGATTCATCGCAATCGCCCGTCTTCTGCTCTCTTCTGGACAGTTCTAGAACAAAGAGATCTAGGGGTACAGGTTCATGGCTCCGTGAAGGTGGAGTGGCAGGTGGACAGGGTGGTGAAGAAGGCATTCAGCAGGCTGGGTTTTATTGGTCAGAATATTGAATACAGGAGTTGGGACATCTTGTTGAAGTTGTTCAAGACATTGGTCAGATCACACATGGAATATTGTGTTCAGTTCTGGTCACCCTATTATAGGAAGGATATTGTTAAACTAGAAAGAGTGCAGAAGAGATTTACGAGGATGCTACCAGGACTTGATGGTCTCAGCTATAAGGAGAGGCTGGACAGGCCGGGAGTTGGAACCAAAAATTCTACGGACACGTGCTTGTAGGATTAGAATAGCGGTTTTAATATACTCACAACAGAGCCAGCCTGTTAGCCATTGAACTTTTGGTGAACTGGCTGGCTGACCATGTGGCACTGATCTTTATACAGCAGCTTCCGGGGGAGGAGTCCTGGGCAGAGCCAAGGGAGAAGCCCCATACAACTCGAGCATTCCCAGAGCTACTCCCCCTGGTGGTCAGGTAGTGCAACTGCACTTACAATACAGACACATGTATATACAGATTATAATCCGGTGTGAATCACATTCACCACATTCACCCCCTGTGAAAACATCGAGTCCGGCGGGGGGTGGTGGCTCACAGAGTTAGTCTGTCCGGTGGATGAATTGTTCTTTTCGATCTGCGGAGCACCGGGGTTGCAGCCTCTTGCGGTGGCTGGGTGGGTGTTGAGAGTTGGGGTACGATGGTAGACTCCGGGGTGGGTCTCATCCGAACTTTATACACCTCTGGCTCGACCGGAGACTGGGGGCGCTGGGGGCGGGCTGGTTCTGGCGCGTGGAAGCGGTGGGGTGAGCTTGCGGAATCGGGGGCGCGAGGGGGCGGCAGCATAGGGAACGGGGTAAGGGGTTCCTCAGTGGGGGTAGGGGGGGGGGCTGGATCCAGCGGGTGCCAGGTCCCGAAGGGATACTGTGTCCTGGCGACCGTCCGGGAACTCCACAAATGCGTACTGGGGGTTGGAATGGAGGAGGCACACCTTTTCAACAAGGGGGTCGGTTTTGTGCCCCCTGACGTGCTTCCTCAGGAGGACCGGGCCTGGTGTCCTCAGCCACGCCGGAAGTGAGACCCCGGTGGTCGTGCCCCTAGAAAAAATGAAGAGTCGCTCATGAGATGTTCGATTTGTAGCTGTATAGAGGAGGGATCTGATTGCGTGGAGCGAGTCTGGGAGGACTTCTAGCCATTGGGAGACTTGGAGTTTTCTAGACCGGAGGGTCAGTAGGATGGTCTTCCAGACCGTCACGTTCTCCCTCTCCACCTGTCCGTTCCCCCTGGGGTTGTAGCTGGTAGTCCTGCTCGAGGCAATGCCCTTGTCGAGCAGGTACTGATGCAGCTCGTCGCTCATAAAGGATGAACCCCGGTCGCTGTGCACGTAGCTGGGGAAACCAAACAGGGTGAAGATGCTATGCAGGGCCCTAATGACTGTGTGGGAGGTCATATCAGGGCATGGAATGGCAAAAGGGAATCGGGAGAACTCATCGATGATGTTGAGGAAATAAATGTTCTTGTTAGTGGAGGGGAGCGGCCCTTTGAAATCGATCGCAAGGCGTTCAAAGGGCCTAGAAGCCTTGACCAGGTGGGCCCTGTCTGGTCTATAGAGGTGCGGTTTGCACTCTGCACAGATCGGGCAGTCCCTGGTGACCGCTTTTACCTCCTCGTTGGAGAAAGGCAGGTTTTGGGCTCTGATGTAGTGGGCGAGCCGGGTGACCCCTGGATGGCAGAGGTCAACGTGGATGGCTTTCAGACTGCTGATCTGCGTGCTGGCGCATGTCCCGCGGGATAGGGCATCCGAGGGCTCGTTGACCTTCCCCGGTCGATATTTAATATCGTAGCTATAGGTGGAGAGTTCGATCCTCCACCGAAGGATTTTATCATTTTTTATTTTGCCCCTTTGCGAGTTGTCAAACATAAAGGTAACCAATCGTTGGTCGGTAATGAGGGTGAACCTCCTACCTGCGAGGTAGTGCCTCCAGTGACGAACAGCCTCCACGATGGCTTGTGCTTCTTTCTCGACTGAGGAGTGTCGGAGTTCTGAAGCGCAGAGGGTACGGGAGAAACATGCAACGGGCCACCCTGCCTGATTTAATGCGGCTGCTAGAGCTACCTCTGAGGCGTCGCTCTCTACCTGGAATGGAGTGGATTCATCCACCGCCCGCATGGCCGCTTTGGCGATGTCCTCCTTGATGCCGTCGAAGGCCTGGCGCGCCTCAGCCGACAGGGGAAATCGTGTGGCCCTAAAGAGTGGGCGGGCTCTGTCCGCATATTGAGGGACCCACTGGGCGTAGTAGGAGAAGAAGCCCAAGCACCGTTTGAGGGCCTTGGGGCAATGGGGGAGGGGGAGTTCTAAGAGGCGGCGCATACGGTCCGGGTCTGGGCCCAGGACTCCGTTCTCCACGACAGAGCCGAGGATGGCCAGTCTGTTTGTGCGGAAAACGCATTTCTGTTAAGTGAGATTATTCTGTGCCGTCGGAGAAACGGGGAGGTTGGCGTGTGGTCGCTGGAGCCGCAGTGGTAACATTGTCCAGATAGGAAACGGGGGGGGGGGGGGGGGGGGGGGGGGGGGGGGGGGGGGGGGGGGGGGGGGGGGGGGGGGGGGGGGGGGGGGGGGGGGGTGGGGGGGGGGGGGGGGGGTGGGGGGGGGGGGGGGGGGGGGGGGGGGGGGGGGGCGGGGGGGGGGGGGGGGGGGGGGGGGGGTGGGGGGGGGGGGGGGGGGGGGGGGGGGGGGTGGGGGGGGGGGGGGGTGGGGGGGGGGGGGGGGGGGGGGGGGGTGGTGGGGGGGGGGGGGGGGGGGGGGGGTGGGGGGGTGGGGGGGGGGGGGGTGGGGGGGTGGGGGGGTGGAGGGGTGGGGGTGGGGGGGTGGGGTGGGGGGGTGGGGGGGTGGGGGGGGTGGGGGGGTGGGGGGGGGGTGGGGGGGGGTTGGGGGGGTGGGGTGGGGGTGGGGGGGTTGGTGGGGGGGGCCACATGTGGGGTACGTGCCCGCAGTTTGGAGAGGGCGAAGGCGCGTGAGCAGGGAAACGGGAGGGCTCCGCGGGGGGAATACCGCGTGAGGGGCGTCCAAGAATCCTTGGATTACAATCTTTGGAGGGGGGAGGGGCCTGCGTTTGGACGGAGGGGGGAGGGGCCTGCGTTTGGGCGGAGCCTGGTCGATCGAAAAGTTGTGAATTCGCCACGACACCACTTTGTGGGGCTTTGAGCTGCAGAAAGCCGCAGAATGAAATGAAATGAGAATCGCTGATTGTCACGAGTAGGCTTCAATGAAGTTACTGTGAAAAGCCCCTAGTCGCCACATTCCGGCGCCTGTTCGGGGAGGCTGGTACGGGAATGGAACCCGTGCTGCTGGCCTGCTTTCAAAGCCAGCGATTTAGCCCAGTGTGCTAAACCAGCAAATCATTAAATGAAGAAACGTTGCCCGATTTTCCTGAATAGGCTGGAAAATGTGGTTGGCCCCCCCGAGGGTTTGTTTGGATGAGGCAGTGCGATCTCGCTCCTTGTGTGACTGATGTTGCAGTTCAAGTTGTTGTTTTCATTGCTGGGGGGGGGGGGGGGGGGGGAATGAGGCATCCATCCACCTCCTCGCTCAGTCTTTCTTGTCGGGCTCCCCCCCCCCCCCCCCACACCCCCTGGGATGGGTTTGGCAGCTCAGGTTACCAACTGTCCTTCCTGATAACCCCTCTCCCCAGCCCCCCGCCGCCCTCCTCTGTCTAACAATCTCGGGCCACACACAGAACAAGCAGCTTGCTGAACCACTCAAAGTTCAGCTGAGAGAGAAATTCCTGAGTGTGTGTGTGTTGGCGGCAGTTCGGAGGAGGCTGGGTAGGGGGGGGGGGGGGGGTTGGGTCTGAAAACCACAACATCTGGGAGTAATTGAGAGCTCTCCGTTGGAAAGGAGTGATTGGTATTCAGGCCAGGCGAGCCCCAACCCCTCATTCGCAGTTCGAGCAGCGGACGAGGAAGATGGGACTGTTCCTCCCGCTCACCGCCCTCCTGATTCCAGCCCTGGTCAAGTGCCAACAGGAGGCCAACAGCACCAGGTAGGATCGAGCCAACCTTTCGAATCGAAACTCTGCCCGAAACATCCTCCCGCCCGGCAGCCCGCGCTCGTGCCAACCCAGAGCCGGCTTGGCCATCGGAGCCTGTGGTTGGGTCACGATCACCCACGGGACACGTCGGACTTTGCGCTTCCCGAGCTCCGAGCTCTGGGATCGTTCTTGGTGGGGAGGTGGGGGGGGGGGGGGGGAGGGAGAGCAAGGTCTTGTCCTCTTCCCGGGGCTCTGTGTCTCTGCCACGCCCTGTTCGTTGGACATGAATCTTCAACCAACTCCTCACCCTGTTACCCTGACCCAATCAGACTAAAAACCATTGACATTATCTTCCACGAGTGAGTGTGTAACAGGAGCGAGTGATTGTGATAGGAGTGACCGTGTAATAGGAGTGAGTGCAACACGAGTGAGTCATTATGAAATGAGTGAGTGTGTAACAGGAGTGAGTGATTGTAACAGGAGTGAGTGATTGTGACAGGAGTGAGTGTGTAGCATGAGTGTGTAACACAAGTCAGTGATTGTGACAGGAGTGAGTGCGTAACACGAGTGTGTCTAACACAAGTGAGTGAATGTGACAGGAGTGAGTGTGTAACATGCGTGTGTGTAACACGAGTGGGTGGTTGTGACAGAAGTGAGCGTGTAACGGGAGTGAGTGATTGTAACAGGAGTGAGTATGTAAAATAAGTGTGTGTAACACGAGTGAGTGATTGTGACAGGAGTGTGTGTATGATAGGACTGAGTGTGTGACTGGAGTAAGTGTGTAACAGGAGTGATTGACTGTGACAGGAGTGAGTGTGTAACATGAATGTGTAACACAAGTGAGTGATTGTGACAGGAATGAGTGTATAACATGAGTTTGTGTAACACAAGTGAGTGAGTATGACAGGAGTGAGTGTGTAACATGAGCGTGTGTAACACGAGTGATTGTGACAGAAGTGTGTAACAGGAGTGACTGATTGTAACAGGAGTGAGTGTGTAACAGGAGTGAGTAATTGTAACAGGAGTGACTGATTGTGACAGAAGTGAGTGTGTAACAGGAGTGACTGATTGTGACAGGAGTGAGTATGTAACATGAGTGTGTGCAACATGAGTGAGTGATTGTGACAGAAGTGTGTGTATGATAGGGCTGAGTGTGTGACTGGAGTGAGTGTGCAACAAGAGTGATTGATTGTGACAGGTGTGAGTATGTAATAGGAGTGAGTATGTGACAGGGGTGAGTCTGTAATATGAGTGAGTGTGTGACAAGAGTGAGTGTGTAACAGGAATGAGTGTGTAACAGGAGTGAGAATGTAATAGGTGTGAGTGTGTAATAGGTGTGAGTGTGCAATAGGGGGGTGTAATGGAGGTGAGTGTGTAACAGTAGTGAGTGTGTAATAGGAGTGAGTGTGTGACATGAGTGTGTAATAGGGGTGTGTGTAATGGGGGTGAGTGTGTAACAGTAGTGAATGTGTAATAGGAGTGAGTGTGTAACAGTAGTGAGTGTGTAACAGTAGTGAGTGAGTAATATGAGTAAATGTGCGGCAGGAGTGTGTGTAATATGCATGCGTGTGTAATAGGAGTGAGTGTGTAATAGGAGTGAGTGTGTGACAAGAGTGAGCGTGTAACAGGAGTGAGTGTGTAATAGGAGTGAGTGTGTGACAAGAGTGAGTGTGTAACAGGGGTGATTGTGGCAGGAGTTAGTGTGTGACAGGAGTGAGTGATTGTAACAGGAGTGAGTGTGTAATAGGAGTGGGTGTGTAACATGAGTGAGTGTGTAACAGGAGTGATTGTGGCAGGAGTGAGTGTGTGACAGGAGTGAGTGATTGTAACAGGAGTGAGTGATTGTGACAGGAGTGAGTGTGTAATATGAGTGTGTGTAACACAAGTGAGTGATTGTGACAGGAGTGAGTGCATAACATCAGTGAGTGATTGTAACAGGAGTGAGGGATTGTGACAGGAGTGTGTATGATAGGGCTGAGTGTGTGACTGGAGTGAGTGTGTAAAAGAGCGATTGATTGTGACAGGTGTGAGTGTGTAATAGGAGTGAGTATGTAAAGGAGTGAATATGTGACAGGAGTGAGTCTGTAATATGAGTGAGTGTGTGACAAGAGTGAGTGTGTAACAGGAGTGAGTGTATAATAGGGGTGAGTGTGTAATAGGAGTTTGTGTGTGAACAGGAGTGAGTATGTAATAGGCATGAGTGTGTAATAGGAGTGTGTAATAGGGGTGAGTGTATGCCAAGAGTGAGTGTGTAACAGGAGTGCATGTGTAATATGAGTGAGTGTGTAATAGGAGTGATTGTGTGACAGGAGTGAGTGTATACCAGGAGTGAGTGAGTAACAGGAGTGATTGAGGCAGGAGTGAGTGTGTGACAGGAGTGATTGATTGTGACAGGAGTGAGTTTGTAACATGAGTGTGTAACACAAGTGAGTGATTGTGACACAAGTGAGTGTGTAACACGAATGTGTGTAACACAAGTAAGTGAATGTGACAGGAGTGAGTGTGTAACATGAGTGTGTGTAACACGCGTGAGTGATTGTGACAGAAGTATGTGTATAACAGGAGTGAGTGATTGTAACAGGAGTGAGTATGTAACATAAGTGTGTGTAACACGAGTGAGTGATTGCGGCAGGAGTGTGTGTATGCTAGGACTGAGTGTGTGACCGGAGTGATTGTGTAACAAGAGTGATTGATTGTGACAGGCGTGAGTGTGTAATAGGAGTGAGTATGTAATAGGAGTGAGTATGTGACAGGAGTGAGTGTGTACTATGAGTGAGTGTGTGACAAGAGTGTGTAACATGAGTGAGTGTGTAATAGGTGTGAGTGTGCAACATGAGTGAGTGTGTCATAGGAATGAGTGTGTGACAAGAGTGAGTGTGTAATAGGAGTGAGTGTGTGACAGAAGTGAGTGTGTGACAGGAGTGAGTGTGTAATAGGAGTGAGTGTATGACAGGAGTGAGTGTGTGACAGGAGTGAGTGTGTAATAGGAGTGAGTGTGTGACAAGAGCGAGTGTGTAACAGGAGTGAGTGTGTAATAGGAATGCGTGTGTGACAAGAGTGAGTGCGTAACAGGAGTGAGTGTGTAGTAGTTGTGAGTGTGCAATAGGAGTGAGTGTGTAATAGGAATGAGTGTGTGACAAGAGTGAGTGTGTAACAGGAGTGAGTGTGTAATAGGAGTGAGTATGTGGCAGGAGTGAGTGTGTGACAGGAGTGAGTGTGTAACAGGAGTGAGTGAGTAACAGGAGTGAATGTGTAACAAGAGTGCGTGTGTGACAGGAGTGAGTGTGTAATAGGAGTGAATATGTGACAGGAGTGAGTGTGTAACAGGAGTGAGTGTGTGACAGGAGTGAGTGTGTAATAGGAGTGAGTGTGTGACAGGAGTGAGTGTGTAACAGGAGTGAGTGAGTAACAGGAGTGATTGTGGCAGGAGTGAGCACATAAGAGGAGGAAGAGATTGTAACAGGAGTGAATTATTGTGTCAGAATCAAGTGTGTAACAGGAATAAGCGATTGTGGAAGAAGTGAGTGTGTGATTGGAATGTGTGTGTAGAGGGAGTGCATGTGTAACAGTATTGAGTGAAATAGAAGTGAGTGTGTACCAGGTCTGAGGTAGTATAATGGGTGTGAGTGTGTTACAGGAGTGAGTGATTGTGGCAGGAGTGAATGTGTAACATGTGTGATTGTAACAGGCTTGAGTTTGTAACAAGAGTGAGTTGTTGTATTGGTGAGAGCATGTAACACAAGTGAGTGTGTAATGGGAGTGAGTGTGTAACAGGAGTGAGTGTGCAATGGGAGAGAGTGTGTAACGGGAGTGAGTGTGTAACAGGAGTGTGTGTGTAATGGGAATGGGTGTGTGACACGAGTGAGTGTGTAACAGGAGTGAGTGTGTAACAGGAGTGATTGTGGCAGCATTTAGTGTGTAACAGGAGTGAGTAATATGCGTGAACTTGTAACAGGAATGCATGTAATGGGAGTGTGTGACGAGCGAGTGTGCACGGCATGACTGTGCAAGCAGTGTGTGCGGACTGAATGTGTGAGGAAAGAGTGTGATGTGTAAGAGTGCAAGGGGTGAATATGCAAAGAGTGAGTTAGCATCAGATGAGTGGGAAACCAGTGTGTGTACCTGGCATGAATGTGTAAGGAGTGAGTGTGCAAGGACTGGGTGTACATGGCATGAGTGTGTATGGTGTGATTGTGCAAGGAGTGAGTGAGCGAGGCATGTGTGTGAGGGATAAGTGTGCACAGTGTGAGTGTGTGAAAACTTAGCATGCGAAGTGTAGGTGTGCACGGGCCTATGGTGTGAGGCATGAGGGCACAAAATGTGAGTGTGCAAGTACTGAGTGTGTGAGGTGTGAGTGTGTGAGGTGTGAGTGTGTGAGGGCGGAGGGTGCAAGAACTGAGGGTGCAAGTTGGGTATGAGGGCTGAGTGTGCAAGGGCTGAGGTTGCGAGGGTGGAGTGTGTGATGTGAGAGTTTGTGATGTGTGAGTGTGCAAGGGCAGAGTGTGCAAGGACTAAAGGTGCAATGGCTAAGGGCATGAGTGCTGAGTGTGAAAGGACTGAGCGTGCAAGGCTGAGTGTGCGAGGGCGGAGTGTGAAAGGGCTGTGTGTGGGGTCTCAGTGTGCAAGGATGAGGCCAGAGTGTGCAAGGTCTGAGGACGCAAGGGCTGAGTATGTGAGGGTGACTGTGCAAGGGCTGAGTGTGTGAGGGTGTGTTAAGCCTGAATGTGCGAGGTTTGAGAGTGCAAGGACTGAGCATGCTAGGGGTGTGTGTGCAAGGGCTCTGTGCAAGCGGTGAGTGTGAGGGCTGAGGGTGCGAGTGGTGAGTGTGTGAGGGGTGAGTGCCGTGCGGCGAGTGTGCGAGCGGTGAGAGTGCGAGGGGTGAGTGTGCGAGGAGTGAGTGTCCGAGCGGTGAGAGTGTGAGGGCTGAGTGTGCAAGGGGTGAGTGTGTGAGGGGTGGGTGTGCGATGGCTGAGGCGGCAAGGGGTGAGTGTGCAAGTGGTGAGTGTGCGAGGGACGAGGGTGCGAAGGGTGAGTGTGTGAGCGGTGAGTGTGCCAGGGGTGAGTGTGCGAGGGGTGAGTGTGCAATGGCTGAGGGGGCAAGGGGTGAGTGTGCGAGGGGAGAGTGTGCGAGGGGTGAGTGTGCGAGGGGTGAGTGTGTGAGGGGAGAGTGTGCGAGGGGTGAGGGTGCGAGGGGTGAGTGTGTGAGGGGAGAGTGTGCGAGGGATGAGGGTGCGAGGGGTGAGCAGTGAGTGTGCGAGGGATGAGGGTGCGAGGGGTGAGTGTGCGAGGGGTGAGTGTGCAATGGCTGAGGGGGCAAGGGGTGAGTGTGTGAGGGGAGAGTGTGCGAGGGGTGAGTGTGCGAGGGTTGAGGGTGCGAGGGGTGAGTGTGTGAGCGGTGAGTGTGCGAGGGGTGTACTAAACTGTTGCTCTCTGCTCAGGGGGCAGTATTTTCAAGGTTGATGAAATTTCCCCTTTCTGTGTTTTTATCCCAGCCCGACGTTCCCCTGTGGAGGGCAGATCCTGGGCGAGCAGGGATACATTGCCAGTGAGGGGTTTCCTGCACTATACCCATCCAACAAAACCTGCACATGGAGCATCACGGTTAGTGTGTGGGACCCCAGTGACAGTCAGTGTGTGTGGGACCCGTACCCCAGTGAGAGTCAGTGTGTGTGGGACCCCAGTGAGAGTCAGTGTGTGTGGGACCCGTACCCCAGTGAGAGTCAGTGTGTGTGGGACCCGTACCCCAGTGAGAGTCAGTGTGTGTGGGACCCGTACCCCAGTGAGAGTCAGTGTGTGTGGGACCCGTACCCCAGTGAGAGACAGTGTGTGTGGGACCCCAGTGAGAGTCAGTGTGTGTGGGACCCGTACCCCAGTGAGAGTCAGTGTGTGTGGGACCCGTACCCCAGTGAGAGTCAGTGTGTGTGGGACCCCAGTGAGAGTCAGTGTGTGTGGGACCCGTACCCCAGTGAGAGTCAGTGTGTGTGGGGACCGTACCCCAGTGAGAGTCCGTGTGTGTGGGACCCGTACCCCAGTGAGAGTCAGTGTGTGTGGGACCCGTACCCCAGTGAGAGTCAGTGTGTGTGGGACCCGTACCCCAGTGAGAGTCAGTGTGTGTGGGGCCCCAGTGAGAGTCAGTGTGTGTGGGACCTGTACCCCAGTGAGAGTCAGTGTGTGTGGGACCCGTACCCCAGTGAGGGTCAGTGTGTGTGGGACCCGTACCCCAGTGAGAGTCAGTGTGTGTGGGACCCGTACCCCAGTGAGAGTCAGTGTGTGTGGGACCCGTACCCCAGTGAGAGTCCGTGTGTGTGGGACCCGTACCCCAGTGAGAGTCAGTGTGTGTGGGACCCCAGTGAGAGTCAGTGTGTGTGGGACCCGTACCCCAGTGAGAGTCAGTGTGTGTGGGACCCGTACCCCAGTGAGAGTCCGTGTGTGTGGGACCCGTACCCCAGTGAGAGTCAGTGTGTGTGGGACCCCAGTGAGAGTCAGTGTGTGTGGGACCCGTACCCCAGTGAGAGTCAGTGTGTGTGGGACCCGTACCCCAGTGAGAGTCAGTGTGTGTGGGACCCGTACCCCAGTGAGAGTCAGTGTGTGTGCGACCCGTACCCCAGTGAGAGTCAGTGTGTGTGGGACCCGTACCCCAGTGAGAGTCAGTGTGTGTGGGACCCGTACCCCAGTGAGAGTCAGTGTGTGTGGGACCCGTACCCCAGTGAGAGTCAGTGTGTGTGGGACCCCTACCCCAGTGAGAGTCAGTGTGTGTGGGACCCGTACCCCAGTGAGAGTCAGTGTGTGTGGGACCCGTACCCCAGTGAGAGTCAGTGTGTGTGGGACCCGTACCCCAGTGAGAGTCAGTGTGTGTGGGACCCGTACCCCAGTGAGAGTCAGTGTGTGTGGGACCCGTACCCCAGTGAGAGTCAGTGTGTGTGGGACCCCAGTGAGAGTCAGTGTGTGTGGGACCCGTACCCCAGTGAGAGTCAGTGTGTGTGGGACCCGTACCCCAGTGAGAATCAGTGTGTGTGGGACCCGTACCCCAGTGAGAGTCAGTGTGTGTGGGACCCGTACCCCAATGAGAGTCAGTGTGTGTGGGACCCCAGTGAGAGTCAGTGTGTGTGGGACCCGTACCCCAGTGAGAGTCAGTGTGTGTGGGACCCGTACCCCAGTGAGAGTCAGTGTGTGTGGGACCCCAGTGAGAGTCACTGTGTGTGGGACCCGTACCCCAGTGAGAGTCAGTATGTGCTGGACCCCAGTGAGAGTCAGTGTGTGTGGAACCCGTACCCCAGTGAGAGTCAGTGTGTGTGGGACCCCAGTGAGAGTCAGTGTGTGTGGGACCCGTACCCCAGTGAGAGTCAGTGAGTGTGGGACCCGTACCCCAGTGAGAGTCAGTGTGTGTGGGACCCCAGTGAGAGTCAGTGTGTGTGGGACCCGTACCCCAGTGAGAGTCAGTGTGTGTGGGGACCGTACCCCAGTGAGAGTCCGTGTGTGTGGGACCCGTACCCCAGTGAGAGTCAGTGTGTGTGGGACCCGTACCCCAGTGAGAGTCAGTGTGTGTGGGACCCGTACCCCAGTGAGAGTCAGTGTGTGTGGGGCCCCAGTGAGAGTCAGTGTGTGTGGGACCTGTACCCCAGTGAGAGTCAGTGTGTGTGGGACCCGTACCCCAGTGAGGGTCAGTGTGTGTGGGACCCGTACCCCAGTGAGAGTCAGTGTGTGTGGGACCCGTACCCCAGTGAGAGTCAGTGTGTGTGGGACCCGTACCCCAGTGAGAGTCCGTGTGTGTGGGACCCGTACCCCAGTGAGAGTCAGTGTGTGTGGGACCCCAGTGAGAGTCAGTTTGTGTGGGACCCGTACCCCAGTGAGAGTCAGTGTGTGTGGGACCCGTACCCCAGTGAGAGTCCGTGTGTGTGGGACCCGTACCCCAGTGAGAGTCAGTGTGTGTGGGACCCCAGTGAGAGTCAGTGTGTGTGGGACCCGTACCCCAGTGAGAGTCAGTGTGTGTGGGACCCGTACCCCAGTGAGAGTCAGTGTGTGTGGGACCCGTACCCCAGTGAGAGTCAGTGTGTGTGGGACCCGTACCCCAGTGAGAGTCAGTGTGTGTGGGACCCGTACCCCAGTGAGAGTCAGTGTGTGTGGGACCCGTACCCCAGTGAGAGTCAGTGTGTGTGGGACCCGTACCCCAGTGAGAGTCAGTGTGTGTGGGACCCCTACCCCAGTGAGAGTCAGTGTGTGTGGGACCCGTACCCCAGTGAGAGTCAGTGTGTGTGGGACCCGTACCCCAGTGAGAGTCAGTGTGTGTGGGACCCGTACCCCAGTGAGAGTCAGTGTGTGTGGGACCCGTACCCCAGTGAGAGTCAGTGTGTGTGGGACCCGTACCCCAGTGAGAGTCAGTGTGTGTGGGACCCCAGTGAGAGTCAGTGTGTGTGGGACCCGTACCCCAGTGAGAGTCAGTGTGTGTGGGACCCGTACCCCAGTGAGAGTCAGTGTGTGTGGGACCCGTACCCCAGTGAGAGTCAGTGTGTGTGGGACCCGTACCCCAATGAGAGTCAGTGTGTGTGGGACCCCAGTGAGAGTCAGTGTGTGTGGGACCCGTACCCCAGTGAGAGTCAGTGTGTGTGGGACCCGTACCCCAGTGAGAGTCAGTGTGTGTGGGACCCCAGTGAGAGTCAGTGTGTGTGGGACCCGTACCCCAGTGAGAGTCAGTGTGTGTGGGACCCGTACCCCAGTGAGAGTCAGTGTGTGTGGGACCCCAGTGAGAGTCACTGTGTGTGGGACCCGTACCCCAGTGAGAGTCAGTGTGTGCTGGACCCCAGTGAGAGTCAGTGTGTGTGGGACCCGTACCCCAGTGAGAGTCAGTGTGTGTGGGACCCCAGTGAGAGTCAGTGTGTGTGGGACCCGTATCCCAGTGAGAGTCAGTGTGAGTGGGACCCGTACCCCAGTGAGCGTCAGTGTGTGTGGGACCCGTACCCCAGTGAGAGTCAGTGTGTGTGGGACCCGTACCCCAGTGAGAGTCAGTGTGTATGGGACCCGTATCCCAGTGAGAGTCAGTGTGTGTGGGACCCGTACCCCAGTGAGAGTCAGTGTGTGTGGGACCCGTACCCCAGTGAGAGTCAGTGTGTGTGGGACCCGTACCCCAGTGAGAGTCAGTGTGTGTGGGACCCCAGTGAGGGTCAGTGTGTGTGGGACCCGTACCCCAGTGAGAGTCAGTGTGTGTGGGACCCGTTCTCCAGTGAGAGTCAGTGTGTGTGGGACCCCAGTGAGAGTCAGTGTGTGTGGGACCCCTACCCCAGTGAGAGTCAGTGTGTGTGGGGCCCCAGTGAGAGTCAGTGTGTGTGGGACCCCAGTGAGAGTCAGTGTGTGTGGGACCCGTACCCCAGTGAGAGTCAGTGTGTGTGGGACCCGTACCCCAGTGAGAGTCAGTGTGTGTGGGACCCGTTCTCCAGTGAGAGTCAGTGTGTGTGGGACCCCAGTGAGAGTCAGTGTGTGTGGGACCCGTACCCCAGTGAGAGTCAGTGTGTGTGGGACCCCTACCCCAGTGAGAGTCAGTGTGTGTGGGGCCCCAGTGAGAGTCAGTGTGTGTGGGACCCCAGTGAGAGTCAGTGTGTGTGGGACCCCTACCCCAGTGAGAGTCAGTGTGTGTGGGACCCAGTGAGAGTCAGTGTGTGTGGGTCCCGTACCCCAGTGAGAGTCAGTGTGTGTGGGACCCGTACCCCAGTGAGAGTCAGTGTGTGTGGGACCCGTACCCCAGTGAGAGTCAGTGTGTGTGGGACCCCAGTGAGAGTCAGTGTGTGTGGGACCCCAGTGAGAGTCAGTGTGTGTGGGACCCGTACCCCAGTGAGAGTCAGTGTGTGTGGGACCCGTACCCCAGTGAGAGTCAGTGTGTGTGGGACCCCAGTGAGAGTCAGTGTGTGTGGGACCCGTACCCCAGTGAGAGTCAGTGTGTGTGGGACCCGTACCCCAGTGAGAGTCAGTGTGTGTGGGACCCGTACCCCAGTGAGAGTCAGTGTGTGTGGGACCCGTACCCCAATGAGAGTCAGTGTGTGTGGGACCCCAGTGAGAGTCAGTGTGTGTGGGACCCGTACCCCAGTGAGAGTCAGTGTGTGTGGGACCCGTACCCCAGTGAGAGTCAGTGTGTGTGGGACCCCAGTGAGAGTCAGTGTGTGTGGGACCCGTACCCCAGTGAGAGTCAGTGTGTGTGGGACCCGTACCCCAGTGAGAGTCAGTGTGTGTGGGACCCCAGTGAGAGTCACTGTGTGTGGGACCCGTACCCCAGTGAGAGTCAGTGTGTGCTGGACCCCAGTGAGAGTCAGTGTGTGTGGGACCCGTACCCCAGTGAGAGTCAGTGTGTGTGGGACCCCAGTGAGAGTCAGTGTGTGTGGGACCCGTATCCCAGTGAGAGTCAGTGTGAGTGGGACCCGTACCCCAGTGAGCGTCAGTGTGTGTGGGACCCGTACCCCAGTGAGAGTCAGTGTGTGTGGGACCCGTACCCCAGTGAGAGTCAGTGTGTATGGGACCCGTATCCCAGTGAGAGTCAGTGTGTGTGGGACCCGTACCCCAGTGAGAGTCAGTGTGTGTGGGACCCGTACCCCAGTGAGAGTCAGTGTGTGTGGGACCCGTACCCCAGTGAGAGTCAGTGTGTGTGGGACCCCAGTGAGGGTCAGTGTGTGTGGGACCCGTACCCCAGTGAGAGTCAGTGTGTGTGGGACCCGTTCTCCAGTGAGAGTCAGTGTGTGTGGGACCCCAGTGAGAGTCAGTGTGTGTGGGACCCCTACCCCAGTGAGAGTCAGTGTGTGTGGGGCCCCAGTGAGAGTCAGTGTGTGTGGGACCCCAGTGAGAGTCAGTGTGTGTGGGACCCGTACCCCAGTGAGAGTCAGTGTGTGTGGGACCCGTACCCCAGTGAGAGTCAGTGTGTGTGGGACCCGTTCTCCAGTGAGAGTCAGTGTGTGTGGGACCCCAGTGAGAGTCAGTGTGTGTGGGACCCGTACCCCAGTGAGAGTCAGTGTGTGTGGGACCCCTACCCCAGTGAGAGTCAGTGTGTGTGGGGCCCCAGTGAGAGTCAGTGTGTGTGGGACCCCAGTGAGAGTCAGTGTGTGTGGGACCCCTACCCCAGTGAGAGTCAGTGTGTGTGGGACCCCAGTGAGAGTCAGTGTGTGTGGGTCCCGTACCCCAGTGAGAGTCAGTGTGTGTGGGACCCGTACCCCAGTGAGAGTCAGTGTGTGTGGGACCCGTACCCCAGTGAGAGTCAGTGTGTGTGGGACCCCAGTGAGAGTCAGTGTGTGTGGGACCCCAGTGAGAGTCAGTGTGTGTGGGACCCGTACCCCAGTGAGAGTCAGTGTGTGTGGGACCCCAGTGAGAGTCAGTGTGTGTGGGACCCGTACCCCAGTGAGAGTCAGTGTGTGTGGGACCCGTACCCCAGTGAGAGTCAGTGTGTGTGGGACCCCAGTGGGAGTCAGTGTTTTCTGGTGGGTGGGAGGGATGAGTTTGGAAATCCCTGTTTGGGTCTCTGGGTAAGTCGGGATATGTTGTATTTTCCAGGTTCCTCCTGGCCGCATTGTAATCCTCTCATTCCGACACATGGATCTGGAGACAGATCCAATTTGCCGTTACGACCACGTCAGTGTTTACAACGGGAATTCTGCATCATCCGAGAGGTTGGGCCGTTTCTGTGGGACCTTCCGTCCGGGAGCCGTCATGTCCACGAGCAACAGCATGCTGATCGAGATGGCTTCGGATGACGATTCTGCTGGGAAGGGGTTCCTGGCTGTCTACACGGCCAGACTGCCTCCGGAGAAAGGTACAGGAGACGGGAACCCCGCAGGGGGAGAGTGTCCACAGAGGCCGCAAACGTCAAACTTTAATTTGCTATTTCTGTCTTTCAGAGAGTCAGTTCTGTGGTGGGAAGCTGGTGAAACCTCAGGGATCGTTCAAAACCCCAAATTGGCCCGAGAAGGAATATCCGACAGGAATAACCTGCTCCTGGCACATTGTGGGCCGTCCTAATGAGGTACAGTCACTCCCTCCGTCACTCCCTGTGTCACTCCCAGTGTCACTCACTCCGACGCTCTCTGTGTCACTCCCAGTGTCACTCCCCGTGTCACTCCCAGTGTCACTCCCTCCGACACTCTCTGTGTCACTCCCCGTTTCACTCCCTCCATCACTCCCTGTGTCATTCCCCACGTCACTACCTCCGTCATTCCCCGCATCACTCCCTGTGTCACTCTCCGCATCACTCCCTCCGTCACTCCCTGTGTCATTCCCCACGTCACTCCCTCCGTCATTCCCCGCATCACTCCCCGTGTCACTCCCAGTGTCACTCCCTCCGACACTCTCTGTGTCACTCCCCGTTTCACTCCCTCCGTCACTCCCTGTGTCATTCCCCACGTCACTCCCTCCGTCATTCCCCGCATCACTCCCTGTGTCACTCCCAGTGTCACTCCCTCCGACACTCTCTGTGTCACTCCCAGTGAAAATGAAATGAAATGAAAATCGCTTATTGTCACGAGTAGGTTTCAATGAAGTTACTGTGAAAAGCCCCTAGTCGCCACATTCCGGCGCCTGTTCGGGGAGGCTGGTGCGGGAATCAAACCGTGCTGCTGGCCTGCTTGGTCTGCTTTAAAAGCCAGCGATTTAGCCTGGTGAGCCCTCCATCACTCCCTGTGTCATTCCCCACGTCACTACCTCCATCACTCCCTGCGTCACTCCCTGTGTCACTCTCTGTGTCACTCCCCACATCACTCCCCGCATCACTCCCTGCATCACTTCCCGCGTCACTCCCTCCATCACTCCCTGTGTCACTCCCAGTGTCACTCCCTCCGACACTCTCTGTGTCACTCCCCGTTTCACTCCCTCCGTCACTCCCTGTGTCATTCCCCACGTCACTACCTCCGTCATTCCCCGCATCACTCCGTGTGTCACTCTCCGCATCACTCCCCGTGTCACTCTCCGCATCACTCCCTGCGTCACTCCCTGTGTCACTCTCTGTGTCACTCCCTGCATCACTTCCTGCGTCACTCCCTCCGTCACTCCCCGTGTCACTCCCTCCGACACTCTCCGTGTCACTCTCTGTGTCACTCTCTGTGTCACTCTCTGTGTCACTCTCTGTGTCACTCTCCGTGTCACTCCCTCCGTCACTCCCTGTGTCATTCCCCACGTCACTCCCTCCGTCATTCCGCGCATCACTCACTGTGTCACTCCCCGTTTCACTCCCTGCGTCACTCCCTGTGTCACTCTCTGTGTCACTCCCTGCGTCACTCCCTGTGTCACTCTCTGTGTCGCTCCCCACATCACTCCCTGCATCACTTCCCGCGTCACTTCCTCCATCACTCCCTGTGTCACTCCCTGTGTCACTCCCCGTGTCACTCCCTCTGTTACTCTCTGTGTCACTCACCGTGTCACTCCCTCCATCACTCTCTGCGTCACTCCCCGTGTCACTCCCTCCATCACTCCCTGTGTCACACCCCGTGTCAGTCCCTGTGTCACTCTCTGCGTCACACCCCGTGTCACTCCCTCCATCACTCTCTGCGTCACACCCCGAGTCACTCCCTCCATCACTCTCTGCGTCACACCCCGTGTCACTCCCTCCATCACTCTCTGCGTCACACCCCGTGTCACTCCCTCCATCACTCTCTGCGTCACTCCCCGTGTCACTCCCTCCATCACTCCCTGTGTCACACCCCGTGTCAGTCCCTGTGTCACTCCCTGCGTCACACCCCGTGTCACTCCCTGCGACACTCCCACCTTCCAGCTGTTGCAGCCCAGCGCACTCACATACATCTGCTCTTCCCTCTTTGACAGTACATCGAGCTGAAGTTTGAGAAGTTTGGCGTGGAGAGCGATAACTACTGTCGATACGACTATGTCGCTGTCTTCAATGGCGGCAGGAACGACGAAACTCTGCGAGCTGGGAAGTTCTGCGGAGATCAGCCTCCTGAGTAAGCGCAGATTTCAGTAACTCGGGCGGTGGCTGATTGGCCCGTGTGTGATTACACCGAATCACAGAGCTCAGGGAGAGGCCGTTCAGCCCTTTGTGCTGTACAGGCTGTGTGTGAAAGAGCTGACCAATGAATTACACTCCCTGCCTTGTCCACAAACTGTGTAAATTATACAAGCTGTATAATCGGATCGTGTGGAGATGTTACAGATGGAGTGGCAGAGATGTTACAGGCAGAATGTGCGGAGATGTTACAGGCGGAGTGTGCAGAGATGTTACAGGCAGAATGTGCGGAGATGTTACAGGCGGAGTGTGCAGAGATGTTACAGGCGGAGTGTGCGGAGATGTTACAGGCGGAGTGTGCGGAGATGTTACAGGCGGAGTGTGCGGAGATGTTACAGGCAGAATGTGCGGAGATGTTACAGGCGGAGTGTGCAGAGATGTTACAGGCGGAGTGTGCGGAGATGTTACAGGCGGAGTGTGTGGAGATGTTACAGACGGAGCGTGCGGAGATGTTACAGACGGAGTGTGGAGAGATGTTACAGGCGGAGTGTGCAGAGATGTTACAGGCAGAATGTGCGGAGATGTTACAGGCGGAGTGTGTGGAGATGTTACAGGCGGAGTGTGCGGAGATGTTACAGGCGGAGTGTGCGGAGATGTTACAGACGGAGTGTGCGGAGATGTTACAGGCGGAGTGTGTGGATGTGTTACAGGCGGAGTGTGCGGAGATGTTACAGGCGGAGTGTGTGGAGATGTTACAGGCGGAGTGTGTGGAGATGTTACAGACGGAGCGTGCGGAGATGTTACAGGCGGAGTGTGCGGAGATGTTACAGGCGGAATGTCCGGAGATGTTACAGGCAGAGTGTGTGGCGATGTTACAGGTGGAGTGTGTGGAGATGTTATAGACGGAGTGTCCGGAGATGTTACAGGCAGAGTGTGTGGCGATGTTACAGGCGGAATGTATGGAGATGTTACAGGCGGAGTGTGCGGAGATGTTACAGGCGGAGTGTGCGGAGATGTTACAGGCGGAGTGTGCGGAGATGTTACAGGCGGAATGTGCGGAGATGTTACAGGTAGAATGTGCGGAGATGTTACAGGCGGCGTGTGCGGCGATGTTACAGGCGGAGTGTGCGGAGATGTTACAGGCGGAGTGTGCGGAGATGTTAGAGACGGAGTGTGCGGAGATGTTACAGGCGGAGTGTGGAGAGATGTTACAGGCGGAGTGTGCGGAGATGTTACAGGTGGAGTGTGCGGAGATGTTACAGACGGAGTGTGCGGAGATGTTACAGGCGGAGTGTGTGGATGTGTTACAGGCGGAGTGTGCGGAGATGTTACAGGCGGAGTGTGCGGAGATGTTACAGGCGGAGTGTGTGGAGATGTTACAGGCGGAGTGTGCAGAGATGTTACAGGCAGAATGTGCGTAGATGTTACAGGCGGAGTGTGGAGAGATGTTACAGGCGGAGTGTGCGGGGATGTTACAGGCGGAGTGTGCGGAGATGTTACAGACGGAGTGTGCGGAGATGTTACAGGCGGAGTGTGTGGATGTGTTACAGGCGGAGTGTGCGGAGATGTTACAGGCGGAGTGTGTGGAGATGTTACAGGCGGAGTGTGTGGAGATGTTACAGGTGGAGTGTGTGGAGATGTTACAGGCGGAGTGTGTGGATGTGTTACAGGCGGAGTGTGCGGAGATGTTACAGGCGGAGTGTGTGGAGATGTTACAGGCGGAGTGTGTGGAGATGTTACAGGTGGAGTGTGTGGCGATGTTACAGGCGGAGTGTGTGGAGATGTTACAGGCGGAGTGTGCGGAGATGTTACAGGCGGAGTGTGTGGAGATGTTACAGGCGGAGTGTGTGGAGATGTTACAGACGGAGCGTGCGGAGATGTTACAGGCGGAGTGTGCGGAGATGTTACAGGCGGAATGTCCGGAGATGTTACAGGCAGAGTGTGTGGCGATGTTACAGGTGGAGTGTGTGGAGATGTTATAGACGGAGTGTCCGGAGATGTTACAGGCAGAGTGTGTGGCGATGTTACAGGCGGAATGTATGGAGATGTTACAGGCAGAGTGTGCGGAGATGTTACAGGCGGAGTGTGCGGAGATGTTACAGGCGGAGTGTGCGGAGATGTTACAGGCGGAATGTGCGGAGATGTTACAGGTAGAATGTGCGGAGATGTTACAGGCGGCGTGTGCGGCGATGTTACAGGCGGAGTGTGCGGAGATGTTACAGGCGGAGTGTGCGGAGATGTTAGAGACGGAGTGTGCGGAGATGTTACAGGCGGAGTGTGGAGAGATGTTACAGGCGGAGTGTGCAGAGATGTTACAGGCG
>NC_052174.1:15695096-15700096 GCF_902713615.1 Scyliorhinus canicula
CAGCACAGCCTGGGAGGCATGGCCCATGCAGCACAGCTTGGGAGGCAGGGCCCGCTCAGCTAAGCCTGGGAGGCAAGGCCCGCTCAGCACAGCCTGGGAGGCAGGGCCTGCTCAGCACAGCCTGGGAGGCAGGCCTCAGGCCTGCTCAGCACAGCCTGGGAGGTTGGGACCTCTCAGCACAGCCTGGGAGGCAGGGCCTGCCCAGCGCAGCCTGGGAGGCAGGCCTCAGGCCTGCTCAGCACAGCCTGGGAGGCAGGGCCCGCTCAGCACAGCCTGGGAGGCAGGCCTCAGGCCTGCTCAGCACAGCCTGGGAGGTTGGGACCGCTCAGCACAGCCTGGGAGGCAGGGCCTGCCCAGCGCAGCCTGGGAGGCAGGCCTCAGGCCTGCTCAGCACAGCCTGGGAGGCAGGGCCCGCTCAGCACAGCCTGGGAGGCAGGGCCCGCTCAGCACAGCCTGGGTGGTTGGTCTGTTCAGCACAGCCTGGGAGGCAGGGTCTGTTCAGCACAGCCTGGGAGGCAGGGCCTGCCCAGCACACCCTGGGAGGTTGGTCTGTTCAGCACAGCCTGGGAGGCAGGGCCTGCTCAGCACAGCCTGGGAGACAGGGCCCGCCCAGCACAGCCTGGGAGGCAGGGCCCACTCAGCACAGCCTGGGAGACAGGGCCCGCTCAGCACAGCCTGGGAGGCAGGGCCCGCCCAGCACAGCCTGGGAGACAGGGCCTGCCCAGCACACCCTGGGAGGTTGGTCTGTTCAGCATTGTCCCCAGAACCCTGTTAGTCAGGGGAAACCTCCGGTTAACGAGACAATTGGATCTGTGGGCAGTTATTCCATTATCATGTTGGGCGTTGCAGGGGCAGCATTCAATGCCCATCCCTAACTTCCCTTAAACTGAGCCTCTCGCTTGACCATTTCAGAGTCGACCCCATTGCTGTGTGTCTGGAGTCACGTGCAGGCCAGACGGCAGATTTCCTTCTCTGAAGGACATTAGTGACCCAGACGGGTTTTTACCACAATCGATGATAGTTCCCTGGTCAACATTACTTAGACTAGCTTTATAATTCTAGATTTATTTACAACCCTCCCTATCTCTGTAACCTCCTCCAGCCCCTAGAACCCCTCCCTATCTCTGTAACCTCCTCCAGCCCCCTACACCCCTCCCTATCTCTGTAACATCCTCCAGCCCCTACACCCCCTCCCTATCTCTGTAACCTCCTCCAGCCCCTACACCCCTCCCTATCTCTGTAACCTCCTCCAGCCCCTTCACCCCTCCCTATCTCTGTAACCTCCTCCAGCCCCTACACACCCTCCCTATCTCTGTAACCTCCTCCAGCCCCTAGAACCCCTCCCTATCTCTGTAACCTCCTCCAGCCCCCTACACCCCTCCCTATCTCTGTAACCTCCTCCAGCCCCTACACCCCTCCCTATCCCTGTAACCTCCCCCAGCCCCTACACCCCCTCCCTATCTCTGTAACCTCCTCCAGCCCCTACACCCCTCCCTATCTCTGTAACCCCCTCCAGCCCCTACACCCCCCCTATCTCTGTAACCTCCTCCAGCCCCTACACACCCTCCCTATCCCTGTAACCTCCTCCAGCCCCTACAACCCCTCCCTATCTCTGTAACCTCCTCCAGCCCCTTCACCCCTCCCTATCTCTGTAACCTCCTCCAGCCCCTCCACCCCTCCCTATCTCTGTAACCTCCTCCAGCCCCTATACCCTCCTCCCTATCTCTGTAACCTCCTCCAGCCCCTACAACCCTCCCTATCTCTGTAACCTCCTCCAGCCCCTACACCCTCCCTATCTCTGTAACCTCCTCCAGCCCCTACAACCCTCCCTATCTCTGTAACCTCCTCCAGCCCCTACAACCCTCCCTATCTCTGTAACCTCCTCCAGCCCCTACACCCCTCCCTATCTCTGTAACCTCCTCCAGCCCCTACAACCCTCTCTATCTCTGTAACTTCCTCCAGCCCCTACCACCCTCCCTACCTCTGTAACCACCTCCAGCCCGCTACACCCCTCCCTATCTCTGTAACCTCCTCCAGTCCCCTACACCCCTCCCTATCTCTGTAACCCCTTCCAACCCTCCCTATCTCTGTAACCTCCTCCAGCCCTATACCTCTCCCTATCTCTGTAACCTCCTCCAGCCCCTACAACCCTCCCTATCTCTGTAACCTCCTCCAGCCCCTACAACCCTCCCTATCTCTGTAACCTCCTCCAGCCCCTACAACCCTCCCTATCTCTGTAACCTCCTCCAGCCCCTACACCCCTCCCTATCTCTGTAACCTCCTCCAGCCCCTACAACCCTCCCTACCTCTGTAACCTCCTCCAGCCCCTACACCCCTCCCTATCTCTGTAACCTCCTCCAGCCCCTACAACCCTCCCTATCTCTGTAACCTCCTCCAGCCCCTACAACCCTCCCTATCGCTGTAACCTCCTCCAGTCCCTACAACCCTCCCTATCTCTGTAACCTCCTCCAGCCACTACAACCCCTCCCTATCTCTGTAACCTCCTCCAGCCCCTATACCCTCCCTATCTCTGTAACCTCCCCCAGCCCCTACAACCCTCCCTATCTCTGTAACCCCCTACAGCCCTCCCTATCTCTGTAACCTCCTCCAGCCCCTACAACCCTCCCTATCTCTGTAACCTCCTCCAGCCCCTACAACCCTCCCTATCTCTGTAACCTCCTCCAGCCCCTACACCCCTCCCTATCTCTGTAACCTCCTCCAGCCCCTACAAACCCTCTCTACCTCTGTAACATCCTCCAGCCCCTACCACCCTCCCTACCTCTGTAACCTCCTCCAGCCCCTACACCCCTCCCTATCTCTGTAACCTCCTCCAGCCCCTACAACCCTCCCTATCTCTGTAACCTCCTCCAGCCCCTACAACCCTCCCTATCGCTGTAACCTCCTCCAGCCCCTACACACCCTCCCTATCTCTGTAACCTCATCCAGCCCCTACAACCCTCCCTATCTCTGTAACCTCCTCCAGCCCCTACACCCCTCCCTATCTCTGTAACCTCCTCCAGTCCCCTACAACCCTCCCTATCTCTGTAACCCCCTCCAGCCTCTACACCCCCTCCTATCTCTGTAACATCCTCAGCCCCTACACCCCCTCCCTATCTCAGTAACCTCCTCCAGTCCCTACACCCCGTCCCTATCTCTGTAACATCCTCCAGCCCCCTACACCCCTCCCTATCTCTGTAACCTCCTCCAGCCCCTACACCCCCTCCCTATCTCTGTAACCTCCTCCAGCCTCTACACCCCTCCCTATCTCTGTAACCTCCTCCAGCCCCTACAACCCTCCCTATCTCTGTAACCTCCTCCAGTCCCTACACCCCTCCCTATCTCTGTAACCTCCTCCAGCCCCTACACCCCTCCCTATCTCTGTAACCTCCTCCAGCCCCTACACCCCTCCCTATCTCTGTAACCTCCTCCAGCCCCTACACCCTCCCTATCTCTGTAACCTCCTCCAGTCCCCTACAACCCTCCCTATCTCTGTAACCTCCTCCAGCCCCTACACCCCTCCCTATCTCTGTAACCTCCTCCAGCCCCTACAACCCTCCCTATCTCTGTAACCTCCTCCAGCCCCTACATCCCTCCCTATCTCTGTAACCTCCTCCAGCTCCTACACCCCCTCCCTATCTCTGTAACCTCCTCCAGGCCCCTACACCCCTCCCTATCTCTGTAACCTCCTCCAGCCCCTACAACCCTCCCTATCTCTGTAACCTCCTCCAGCCCCCTACACCCCTCCCTATCTCTGTAACCTCCTCCAGCTCCTACATCCCCTCCCTATCTCTGTAACCTCCTCCAGCCCCTACACCCCTCCCTATCTCTGTAACCTCCCTCCAGCCCCTACACCCCTCCCTATCTCTGTAACCTCCTCCAGCCCCTACACCCTCCCTATCTCTGTAACCTCCTCCAGCCCCTACACCCTCCCTATCTCTGTAACCTCCTCCAGCCCCTACAACCCCTCCCTATCTCTGTAACCTCCTCCAGCCCCTACAACCCTCCCTATCTCTGTAACCTCCTCCAGCCCCTACAACCCCTCCCTATCTCTGTAACCTCCTCCAGCCCCTACAACCCTCCCTATCTCTGTAACCTCCTCCAGCCCCTACACCCTCCCTATCTCTGTAACCTCCTCCAGCCCCTACAACCCTCCCTATCTCTGTAACCTCCTCCAGCCCCTACACCCCTCCCTATCTCTGTAACCTCCTCCAGCCCCTACACCCCTCCCTATCTCTGTAACCTCCTCCAGCCCCTACAACCCTCCCTATCTCTGTAACCTCCTCCAGCCCCTACAACCCTCCCTATCTCTGTAACCTCCTCCAGCCCCTACAACCCTCCCTATCTCTGTAACCTCCTCCAGCCCCTACAACCCCTCCCTATCTCTGTAACCTCCTCCAGCCCCTACACCCCTCCCTATCTCTGTAACCTCCTCCAGCCCCTACAACCCTCCCTATCTCTGTAACCTCCTCCAGCCCCTACACCCTCCCTATCTCTGTAACCTCCTCCAGCCCCTACACCCCTCCCTATCTCTGTAACCTCCTCCAGCCCCTACAACCCTCCCTATCTCTGTAACCTCCTCCAGCCCCTACAACCCTCCCTATCTCTGTAACCTCCTCCAGCCCCTACACCCCTCCCTATCTCTGTAACCTCCTCCAGCCCCTACAACCCTCCCTATCTCTGTAACCTCCTCCAGCCCCTACACCCCTCCCTATCTCTGTAACCTCCTCCAGCCCCTACAACCCTCCCTATCTCTGTAACCTCCTCCAGCCCCTACACCCCCTCCCTATCTCTGTAACCTCCTCCAGCCCCTACACCCCTCCCTATCTCTGTAACCTCCTCCAGTCCCCTACACCCCTCCCTATCTCTGTAACCTCCTCCAGCCCCCTACACCCCTCCCTATCTCTGTAACCTCCTCCAGCCCCTACAACCCCTCCCTATCTCTGTAACCTCCTCCAGCCTCCTACACCCCTCCCTATCTCTGTAACCTCCTCCAGCCCCTA
>NC_052174.1:15705096-15717615 GCF_902713615.1 Scyliorhinus canicula
CGTTAATCACACTCACTGACCGTTAATCACTCTCACTGACCGTTAATCACTCTCACTGACCGTTACTCACTCTCACTGACCGTTAATCACACTCACTGACCGTTAATCACACTCACCGACCGTTAATCACACTCACTGACCGTTAATCACTCTCACTGACCGTTAATCACTCTCACTGACCGTTAATCACTCTCACTGACCGTTAATCACTCTCACTGACCGGTAATCACTCTCACTGACCGTTAATCACTCTCACTGACCGTTAATCACACTCACTGACCGTTAATCACTCTCACTGACCGTTAATCACACTCACTGACCGTTAATCACTCTCACTGACCGTTAATCACTCTCACTGACCGTTAATCACTCTCACTGACCGTTAGTCACTCTCACTGACCGTTAATCACTCTCACTGACCGTTAATCACTCTCACTGACCGTTAATCACTCTCACTGACCGATAATCACTCTCACTGACCGTTAATCACACTCACTGACCGTTAATCACTCTCACTGACCTTTAATCACTCTCACTGACCGTTAATCACTCTCACTGACCGTTAATCACTCTCACTGACCGTTAATCACACTCACTGACCGTTAATCACTCTCACTGACCGTTAATCACTCTCACTGACCGTTAATCACTCTCACTGACCGTTACTCACTCTCACTGACCGTTAATCACACTCACTGACCGTTAATCACTCTCACTGACCGTTAATCACTCTCACTGACCGTTAATCACTCTCACTGACCGTTAATCACACTCACTGACCGTTAATCACTCTCACTGACCGTTAATCACTCTCACTGACCGTTAATCACTCTCACTGACCGTTACTCACACTCACTGACCGTTAATCACTCTCACTGACCGTTAATCACACTCACTGACCGTTAATCACTCTCACTGACCGTTAATCACTCTCACTGACCGTTAATCACTCTCACTGACCTTTAATCACACTCACTGACCGTTAATCACTCTCACTGACCGTTAATCACTCTCACTGACCGTTAATCACTCTCACTGACCGTTAATCACACTCACTGACCGTTAATCACTCTCACTGACCGTTACTCACTCTCACTGACCGTTACTCACTCTCACTGACCGTTAATCACACTCACTGACCGTTAATCACTCTCACTGACCGTTACTCACTCTCACTGACCGTTAATCACACTCACTGACCGTTAATCACACTCACTGACCGTTACTCACTCTCACTGACCGTTAATCACTCTCACTGACCGTTAATCACTCTCACTGACCGTTAATCACTCTCACTGGCCACTAATCACTCCCACTGGCCTTTAATCACTCTCACTGACCGTTACTCACTCTCACTGACCGTTAATCACTCTCACTGACCGTTAATCACACTCACTGACCGTTAATCACTCTCACTGACCTTTAATCACTCTCACTGACCTTTAATCACTCTCACTGACCGTTAATCACTCTCACTGACCGTTAATCACTCTCACTGACCGTTAATCACTCTCACTGACCGTTACTCACTCTCACTGACCGTTAATCACTCTCACTGACCGTTACTCACTCTCACTGACCGTTAATCACACTCACTGACCGTTAATCACTCTCACTGACCGTTACTCACTCTCACTGACCGTTAATCACTCTCACCGACCGTTAATCACTCTCACTGACCGTTAATCACTCTCACTGACCGTTACTCACTCTCACTGACCGTTAATCACTCTCACTGACCGTTAATCACACTCACTGACCGTTAATCACACTCACTGACCGTTAATCACTCTCACTGGCCGTTAATCACACTCACTGACCGTTAATCACTCTCACTGACCGTTAATCACTCTCACTGGCCGTTAATCACTCTCACTGACCGTTAATCACTCTCACTGACCGTTAATCACTCTCACTGACCGTTAATCACTCTCACTGACCGTTAATCACTCTCACTGACCGTTAATCACTCTCACTGACCGTTAATCACTCTCACTGACCGTTAATCACTCTCACTGACCGTTAATCACTCTCACTGACCGTTAATCACACTCACTGACCGTTAATCACTCTCACTGACCGTTAATCACTCTCACTGACCGTTAATCACTCTCACTGGCCGTTAATCACTCTCACTGACCGTTAATCACACTCACTGACCGTTAGTCACTCTCACTGACCGTTAATCACTCTCACTGACCGTTAATCACACTCACTGACCGTTACTCACACTCACTGACCGTTAATCACTCTCACTGACCGTTAATCACTCTCACTGACCGTTAATCACTCTCACTGACCGTTAATCACTCTCACTGACCGGTAATCACTCTCACTGACCGTTAATCACTCTCACTGACCGTTAATCACACTCACTGACCGTTAATCACTCTCACTGACCGTTACTCACTCTCACTGACCGTTAATCACACTCACTGACCGTTAATCACTCTCACTGACCGTTAATCACACTCACTGACCGTTACTCACTCTCACTGGCCGTTAATCACTCTCACTGACCGTTAATCACACTCACTGACCGTTACTCACACTCACTGACCGTTAATCACTCTCACTGACCGTTAATCACTCTCACTGACCGTTAATCACTCTCACTGACCGGTAATCACTCTCACTGACCGTTAATCACTCTCACTGACCGTTAATCACTCTCACTGACCGTTAATCACACTCACTGACCGTTAATCACTCTCACTGACCGTTAATCACACTCACTGACCGTTAATCACTCTCACTGACCGTTAATCACTCTCACTGACCGTTAATCACTCTCACTGACCGTTAATCACTCTCACTGACCGTTAATCACTCTCACTGACCGTTAATCACTCTCACTGACCGTTAATCACACTCACTGACCGTTAATCACTCTCACTGACCGTTAATCACTCTCACTGACCGTTAATCACTCTCACTGACCGTTAATCACTCTCACTGACCGTTAATCACACTCACTGACCGTTAATCACTCTCACTGACCGTTAATCACTCTCACTGACCGTTACTCACACTCATTGACCGTTAATCACTCTCACTGACCGTTAATCACTCTCACTGACCGTTAATCACTCTCACTGACCGTTAACCATCACTGACCTATTATGAGAGACAGTTGCTGATTGAGCTTCACTCAGAACCCTGATCTCCTCTTGTTTTGCTCCCTAGGGGCCAGTTACACGCTGATGGGACCCGTGGACAAGTTGGGCCGAGGCAGGATTCTTCCCAACAGCTTTTTCCTTGTTTACAAAGCTCAACAACACCAGGTTCTCACCAAACTCACCACACGGAGATGCTGAAATCAAACTGAGGAAGAGATGTCATCACCCTGACCCGTCACTTTGACCCCTCACATTGAACCTTCACACTGACCCTTCACCCTGACCCTTCACCCTGACCCTTCACACTGACCCTCCACCCTGACCCTCCACCCTGACCCTCCACCCTGTCCCTTCACCCTGACCCCTCACTTTGACCCCTCACATTGAACCTTCACCCTGACCCCTCACCCTGACCCTTCACCCTGACCCTCCACCCTGACCTTCCACCCTGTCCCTTCACCCTGATCCCTCACACTAACCCTTCACACTGACCCTGACCCTTCACACTGACCCTCCACTCTGAACCTCCACCCTGACCCTTCACCCCTCTCACTGACCCTCCATCCTAACCTGTCACACTGACCCCTCACGCTGACCCTTCACACTGACCCTGACCCCTCACACTGACCCTCCACTCTGAACCTCCACCCTGACCCTTCACCCTGACCCTCCACCCTGACCCTTCACCCCTCTCACTGACCCTCCATCCTAACCTGTCACACTGACCCCTCACGCTGACCCTTCACACTGATCTTTCATCATCACGCTGACCCCTCTCGCTGACCCTCCATCCTAACCTGTCACCTTGACCCTTCATCCTGACCCTTCACCCCTCTCCCTGACCCTCCAACCTGACCTATCACACGACCCTTCACCTTGACCCTTCAACCTGACCCAGACCCTTCATCCTGACCCTCCACCCTGATGCTTCATCATCATGCTGACCCCTCACACTGACCCTTCACCTTGACCATTCACCTTCACCTGACCCCTCATCTTGATCCTCCACCCTGTCCCCTCACATTGACCCTCCAGCTTGGCCCTTCACCCTCACCTTGACCCCTCACGCTGACCCTCCATCCTGACCTCTCACCCTGACGCTCCATCCTGACCCTTCACCCTCACCTTGACCCCTCACCCTGACCCTTCACCCTGACCCTTCATCCTGACCTTAACCGCTCACCCTGACCCTCACACTTCAACATTGACCAGCCACCCTCACCTTTCATCCTGAACCATGACCATCACCTTGACCCTTCACCCTCACCTTGACCCTTCACCCTCATCCTAACACTCCACCCGCATCCTAAACCTGATCTCTATGCACAGAGAGCACTTTCCCCCCTCACAGCAGAAAACATGTGAATCCTCGAGAGATCAACTGAATATAATTAAACTTATTAATAAAATCAATTCAAAAATTACACCATAGTTTTCATTTTTCAGTGAGTGTCAGTGTTTCCACTCAGATCCGGCCCAGAGTGATTCAGTCCAGCGACCCGTCACTCCCTAACCCTCTGATATTGTACCAGCCAATGGCAGGAAATTCACCACAGACTGATCCCTCCATCTAACCCCGTGCTGTACCTGTCCTGGGAGTGTTTGATGGGGACAGTGTAGAGGGAGCTTTACTCTGTATCTAACCCCGTGCTGTACCTGTCCTGGGAGTGTTTGATGGGGACAGTGTAGAGGGAGCTTTACTCTGTATCTAACCCTGTGCTGTACCTGTCCTGGGAGTGTTTGATGGGGACAGTGCAGAGGGAGCTTTACTCTGTATCTAACCCCGTGCTGTACCTGTCCTGGGAGTGTTTGATGGGGACAGTGTAGAGGGAGCTTTACTCTGTATCTTACCCCGTGCTGTACCTGTCCTGGGAGTGTTTGATGGGGACAGTGTAGAGGGAGCTTTACTCTGTATCTAACCCCGTGCTGTACCTGTCCTGGGAGTGTTTGATGGGGACAGTGTAGAGGGAGCTTTCCTCTGTATCTAACTCCGTGCTGTACCTGTCCTGGGAGTGTTTGATGGGGACAGTGTAGAGGGAGCTTTACTCTGTATCTAACCCCGTGCTGTACCTGTCCTGGGAGTGTTTGATGGGGACAGTGTAGAGGGAGCTTTACTCTGTATCTAACCCCGTGCTGTACCTGTCCTGGGAGTGTTTGATGGGGACAGTGTAGAGGGAGCTTTCCTCTGTATCTAACTCCGTGCTGTACCTGTCCTGGGAGTGTTTGATGGGGACAGTGTAGAGGGAGCTTTACTCTGTATCTAACCCCGTGCTGTACCTGTCCTGGGAGTGTTTGATGGGGCAGTGTAGAGGGAGCTTTACTCTGTATCTAACCCCGTGCTGTTCCTGTCCTGGGAGTGTTTGATGGGGACAGTGTAGAGGGAGCTTTACTCTGTACCTAACCCCGTGCTAGACTAGAAGGGCTTGAGGTTCATAAGGAGGAGGTGTTTAACTTCGGTAATAGGGAAGATGCTGGAATCTATCATCAAGGAAGAAATTGCGAGGCATCTGGATAGAAATTGTCCCATTGGGCAGACGCAGCATGGGTTCGTTAAAGGCAGGTCATGCCTAACTAAGTTAGTGGAATTTTTTGAGGACATTACCAGTGCGGTAGATAACGGGGAGCCGATGGATGTGGTATATCTGGATTTCCAGAAAGCCTTTGACAAGGTGCCACACAAAAGGTTGCTGCATAAGATAAAGATGCATGGCATTAAGGGTAAAGTAGTAGCATGGATAGAGGATTGGTTAATTAATAGAAAGCAAAGAGTTGGGATAAATGGGTGTTTCTCTGGTTGGCAATCAGTAGCTAGTGGTGTCCCTCAGGGATCCGTGTTGGGCCCACAATTGTTCACAATTTACGTAGATGATTTGGAGTTGGGGACCAAGGGCAATGTGTCCAAGTTTGCAGATGACACTAAGATGAGTGGTAAAGCGAAAAGTGCAGAGGATACTGGAAGTCTGCAGAGGGATTTGGATAGGTTAAGTGAATGGGCTCGGGTCTGGCAGATGGAATACAATGTTGACAAATGTGAGGTTATCCATTTTGGTAGGAATAACAGCAAACGGGATTATTATTTAAACGATAAAATATTAAAGCATGCCGCTGTTCAGAGAGACTTGGGTGTGCTAGTGCATGAGTCACAGAAGGTTGGTTTACAAGTGCAACAGGTGATTAAGAAGGCAAATGGAATTTTGTCCTTCATTGCTAGAGGGATGGAGTTTAAGACTAGGGAGGTTATGTTGCAATGTATAAGGTGTTAGCGCGGCCACACCTGGAGTATTGTGTTCAGTTTTGGTCTCCTTACTTGAGAAAGGACGTACTGGCGCTGGAGGGTGTGCAGAGGAGATTCACTAGGTTAATCCCAGAGCTAAAGGGATTGGATTATGAGGAAAGGTTGAGTAGACTGGGACTGTACTCGTTGGAATTTAGAAGGATGAGGGGGGATCTTATAGAAACATTTAAAATTATGAAGGGAATAGATAGGATAGATGCGGGCAGGTTGTTTCCACTGGCGGGTGACAGCAGAACTAGGGGGCATAGCCTCAAAATAAGGGGAAGTAGATTTAGGACTGAGTTTAGGAGGAACTTCTTCACCCAAAGGGTTGTGAATCTATGGAATTCCTTGCCCAGTGAAGCAGTTGAGGCTCCTTCATTACATGTTTTTAAGGTAAAGATAGATAGTTTTTTGAAGAATAAAGGGATTAAGGGTTATGGTGTTCGGGCCGGAAAGTGGAGCTGAGTCCACAAAAGATCAGCCATGATCTAATTGAATGGCGGAGCAGGCTTGAGGGGCCAGATGGCCTACTCCTGCTCCTAGTTCTTATGTTCTTATGTTTGCAATTCAGGAAAGTGATAAAATAGCTAAGTCCCCTGGGCCGGATGGGATTTATCCTAGGATTCTCTGGGAAGCTGGGGAGGAGATTGCTGAGCCTTTGGCTTTGATCTTTATGTCATCATTGTCTACAGGAATAATGCCAGAAGACCGCAGGATAGCAAATGTTGTCCCCTTGTTCAAGAAGGGGAGTAGAGACAACCCCGGTAACTATAGACCAGTGAGCCTTACTTTTGTTGCGGGCAAAGTCTTGGAAAGATTTATACAGTTTAGAGGGAGCTTTACTCTGTATCTAACCAGTGCTGTAGCCTGTCCTGGGAGTGTTTGATGGGGACAGTGTAGAGGGAGCTTTACTCTGTATCTAACCCCGTGCTGTACCTGTCCTGGGAGTGTTTGATGGGGACAGTGTAGAGGGAGCTTTACTCTGTATCTAACCCAGTGCTGTACCTGTCCTGGGAGTGTTTGATGGGGACAGTGTAGAGGAGCTTTACTCTGTATCTAACCCCGTGCTGTACCTGTCCTGGGAGTGTTTGATGGGGACAGTGTAGAGGGAGCTTTACTCTGTATCTAACCCCGTGCTGTACCTGTCCTGGGAGTGTTTGATGGGGACAGTGTAGAGGGAGCTTTACTCTGTATCTAACCCCGTGCTGTGCCTGTCCTGGGAGTGTTTGATGGGGACAGTGTAGAGGGAGCTTTACTCTGTATCTAACCCTGTGCTGTACCTGTCCTGGGAGTGTTTGATGGGGACAGTGTAGAGGGAGCTTTACTCTGTATCTAACCCCAGTGCTGTACCTGTCCTGGGAGTGTTTGATGGGGACAGTGTAGAGGGAGCTTTACTCTGTATCTAACCCCTGTGCTGTACCTGTCCTGGGAGTGTTTGATGGGGACAGTGTAGAGGGAGCTTTACTCTGTATCTAACCCCGTGCTGTACCTGTCCTGGGAGTGTTTGATGGGGACAGTGTAGAGGGAGCTTTACTCTGTATCTAACCCCGTGCTGTACCTGTCCTGGGAGTGTTTGATGGGGACAGTGTAGAGGGAGCTTTACTCTGTATCTAACCCCGTGCTGTACCTGTCCTGGGAGTGTTTGATGGGGACAGTGTAGAGGGAGCTTTACTCTGTATCTAACCCCGTGCTGTACCTGTCCTGGGAGTGTTTGATGGGGACAGTGTAGAGGGAGCTTTACTCTGTATCTAACCCCGTGCTGTACCTGTCCTGGGAGTGTTTGATGGGGACAGTGTAGAGGGAGCTTTACTCTGTATCTAACCCCGTGCTGTACCTGTCCTGGGAGTGTGTGATGGGGACAGTGTAGAGGGAGCTTTACTCTGTATCTAACCCCGTGCTGTACCTGTCCTGGGAGTGTTTGATGGGGACAGTGTAGAGGGAGCTTTACTCTGTATCTAACCCCGTGCTGTACCTGTCCTGGGAGTGTTTGATGGGGACAGTGTAGAGGGAGCTTTACTCTGTATCTAACCCCGTGCTGTACCTGTCCTGGGAGTGTTTGATGGGGACAGTGTAGAGGGAGCTTTACTCTGTATCTAACCCCGTGCTGTACCTGTCCTGGGAGTGTTTGATGGGGACAGTGTAGAGGGAGCTTTACTCTGTATCTAACCCCGTGCTGTACCTGTCCTGGGAGTGTTTGATGGGGACAGTGTAGAGGGAGCTTTACTCTGTATCTAACCCCGTGCTGTACCTGTCCTGGGAGTGTTTGATGGGGACAGTGTAGAGGGAGCTTTACTCTGTATCTAACCCCGTGCTGTACCTGTCCTGGGAGTGTTTGATGGGGACAGTGTAGAGGGAGCTTTACTCTGTATCTCACCCCGTGCTGTACCTGTCCTGGGAGTGTTTGATGGGGACAGTGTAGAGGGAGCTTTACTCTGTATCTAACCCTGTGCTGTACCTGTCCTGGGAGTGTTTGATGGGGACAGTGTAGAGGGAGCTTTACTCTGTATCTAACCCCGTGCTGTACCTGTCCTGGGAGTGTTTGATGGGGACAGTGCAGAGGGAGCTTTACTCTGTATCTAACCCCATGCTGTACCTGTCCTGTGAGTGTTTGATGGGGACAGTGTAGAGGGAGCTTTACTCTGTATCTAACCCCGTGCTGTACCTGTCCTGGGAGTGTTTGATGGGGACAGTGCAGAGGGAGCTTTACTCTGTATCTAACCCCGTGCTGTACCTGTCCTGGGAGTGTTTGATGGGGACAGTGTAGAGGGAGCTTTACTCTGTATCTCCTCAGTCAAGTTGGGCACTCATTTTGCAATGTTTAATCATTCAACTTGGAAACCTGAGATGGTCTAACGTGGCGGGAAGGAGAGCGCGAGGCGACTCTCGCTGGTGAACTGCACCTTTCGCCCCCTTTCCAGTATCGAGTGGCGTTTACTCTGGGAAACCCACCGAATTATTCTGATAAAGATCCGGTTTGACTGAAGAGGTCTGGGGCCCCGTTGGAGCGGCTCTGGGGAAATCTCATCGGACTGCGGATGCCCAGGGAACCACGATCGAAGATGTGGAAGTATCTCTGTCAGGGCCACGTGATTGTCGTGCTGGAATCGCAGCCGTCTTCGGAGATCGGAGCGAATGAATCGTCGAAGAATGAAGCGCAAGATCAGTCCAGGGGCCAGAATATTGGGATTGTGGGGATTGAAGGCCCAAGGCCCTGGGAGTACTTCTCAGGCACACTTGGCGAGGCGGTGGGTGAGGTGCCCCGCCCCCCCCACCCCCTGAATTAGGCCGAGTCCTCATCCCTGAAGATCCACCGCGTGCTGTTCCGCAGCCTCAGGGAGAAGCAGAGGGTTTGGGATGGGCGAAGGGGCACCGCGACTCTCAATGGAAAGGCCGCACCATCCGGCTCTACCAAGACATGGGTGTGGAGCTGGCGAAGGAAGAGGCCGTGCTGAGCAGAGCCTCGTGGCCCTGTACGGTCCAACTTGCCCGGCTCGGAGTGACCTTCGACAGCAAGGACTATTCATTCGCCGCACAGTGGGGAGGCGGACGGTGGGCGTGGTGCAGTTGACTTTTCGGTTCTGTCGACGGTTGGGGTTGGGTTTTGATGGTCCTTGTTTAGATTTGGGGATTGACACAATGTGGGGGACGTGTCTGTTTGTTGTGATAATATAAACCTCGCTTTCAGAGCACAAAATGTGGATGGGGGCGGGGTGGGGGGCGAGCGGCTAACCACACACACACACACGTTCAGGGCCTGTCTCAGGCTGATGGGCCTCTTTCTTTAACACCACGTGTGTGGATTTGGATCAGTGTCCGCTGGGGGTTATATTTGGGGTGGAAGATTAACGAGGCGTCTGCGTGTTTTTGCTTTTTTTGTACTTGTTCGATTTCGGATGGTTTTAATTAGTCTTGGGGATTCCCCCCTCTGCAGGTCACCTGTCTCCCCCGGCTCACTGTCTACTCTCTGTCGTCCTCGGTATAAGCTGCGTTGCCACCCGACTGTTGCCCCTCGAGGGTCACCCCAGCGACCGAATCCCTGCCTCCCTCCACCTCACAGTCCCACACAAACTGGTGGCTGCTTACGGCCTGGGTGAGGATCCACTTCAGAAGCGTTTTCCCCGGGTGGAACAAACCATTACAAGGGGACATAAATTTAAGGTGAATGGTGGAAGATATAGGGGGGGATGTCAGAGGTAGGTTCTTTACCCAGAGAGTAGTGGGGGCATGGAATACACTGCCTGTGGAAGTAGTTGAGTCAGAAACGTTAGGGACCTTCAAGCGGCTATTGGATAGGTACATGGATTAGGGTAGAATTAGGGTGTAGGTTAATTTGTTCTAAATTTAGGACAAAAGTTTGGCACAACATCGTGGGCCAAAGGGCCTGTTCTGTGGTGTATTTCTCAATGTTTTATGTATGTCCTCCTCTCCCACGACACTAAGACAGGACACTGACACTCCACGGTACTCCCTTCGTCAGTACGACCCCCGTCCCATCACCGTGTGGGGGAATCACAGACACAGACCCCCCGTCCCATCACCGTGTGGGGGAATCACAGACACAGACCCCCGTCCCATCACCGTGTGGGGGAATCACAGACACAGACCCCCGTCCCATCACCGTGTGGGGGAATCACAGACACAGACCCCCGTCCCATCACCGTGTGGGGGAATCACAGACACAGACCCCCGTCCCATCACCGTGTGGGGGAATCACAGACCCCCGTCCCATCACCGTGTGGGGGAATCACAGACACAGACCCCCGTCCCATCACCGTGTGGGGGAATCACAGACACAGACCCCCGTCCCATCACCGTGTGGGGGAATCACAGACCCCCGTCCCATCACCGTGTGGGGGAATCACAGACACAGACCCCCGTCCCATCCCCGTGTGGGGGAATCACAGACACAGACCCCCGTCCCATCACCGTGTGGGGGAATCACAGACACAGACCCCCGTCCCATCACCGTGTGGGGGAATCACAGACACAGACCCCCGTCCCATCACCGTGTGGGGGAATCACAGACCCCCGTCCCATCACCGTGTGGGGGAATCACAGACCCCCGTCCCATCACCGTGTGGGGGAATCACAGACACAGACCTCCGTCCCATCACCGTGTGGGGGAATCACAGACACAGACCCCCGTCCCGTCACCGTGTGGGGGAATCACAGACACAGACCCCCGTCCCATCACCGTGTGGGGGAATCACAGACACAGACCCCCGTCCCATCACCGTGTGGGGGAATCACAGACCCCCGTCCCATCACCGTGTGGGGGAATCACTAACCCCCGTCCCATCACCGTGTGGGGGAATCACAGACACAGACCCCCGTCCCGTCACCGTGTGGGGGAATCACAGACCCCCGTCCCATCACCGTGTGGGGGAATCACAGACACAGACCCCCGTCCCATCCCCGTGTGGGGGAATCACAGACACAGACCCCCGTCCCATCACCGTGTGGGGGAATCACAGACACAGACCCCCGTCCCATCACCGTGTGGGGGAATCACAGACACAGACCCCCCGTCCCATCACCGTGTGGGGGAATCACAGACACAGACCCCCGTCCCATCACCGTGTGGGGGAATCACAGACACAGACCCCCGTCCCATCCCCGTGTGGGGGAATCACAGACCCCCGTCCCATCACCGTGTGGGGGAATCACAGACACAGACCCCCGTCCCATCACCGTGTGGGGGAATCACAGACACAGACCCCCGTCCCATCACCGTGTGGGGGAATCACAGACACAGACCCCCGTCCCATCACCGTGTGGAGGGAATCACAGACACAGACCCCCGTCCCATCACCGTGTGGGGGAATCACAGACCCCCGTCCCATCACCGTGTGAGGGAATCACAGACACAGACCCCCGTCCCATCACCGTGTGGGGGAATCACAGGACACAGACCCCCGTCCCGTCACCGTGTGGGGGAATCACAGACACAGACCCCCGTCCCATCACCGTGTGGGGAATCACAGACACAGACCCCCATCCCATCACCGTGTGGGGGAATCACAGACACAGACCCCGTCCCATCACCGTGTGGGGAATCACAGACACAGACCCCCGTCCCTCAACCGTGTGGGGGAATCACAGACACAGACCCGCATCCCATCA